>NW_025967182.1:0-25000 GCF_021869965.1 Rhincodon typus
CTGAATAAATGTTTTTCTAAACAACTTGAATTCAGTTTATGGTTTAAACATTTAATTAAAAAAGATAATCTTGAAAATATGCATAAATTACAGTTGGTAAGCAGGGAATCATATGGAGATGAATTGGTATTCAAGAGTACTGTGCTGTAAACAGTTTTAACAGTTCAGACAATGTCACACACTGAAATGAAATTCAACAATTTGGAAATATTATTTAAAACTCATGATACCCAGACTTGTCACTGAAATACATTAATTCATTTTCACAATACATTCTGGCGAGAACTATTCTTACTTTTCACCACTACTGCTGACATCAGTTAAGTAATAATGGGGTGACTGCATTCAGATGATGTTCGCTGTTATACCAACTGGATGTTTAACAATTTACTCTTCGTGCAACCAGCCACGGACATTCATTTAAGGGTGCAGTTTCTTAAAAAAAAAGTCAGACTTTGCACTCAGTACTTATAAATTCCTTTACAAGTCGGGTTCCAGGGCTTCACCGTATCAGTACTTCCAGTTCACTTGCGCCGCTTGTAAGTTCGATGCCGGTCCTCATCTCGAGGATGATGGTCTCTGAAATCATCATCATAAATGTTACATCTTTACAGATACATACAAGGATTCAGTTATCTGCAAGTGAACTACCTCCCAGAAATAAACCTACTTCTCTCGTCTTTTTCTTGAATCTCTTTCTTTATCCCAATCTGGACTTCTTCTCCGTTCACATGGACTTTGGCTGTGGTTCTTTTTCCTGCTGTCGTGTTCTACAGTCTTACTACTTCCAGTAGATTTAGATCCCATTGAAGGAGATCTTTTATCACCAGATCTTCTTCTGTAACAGAAAAACACTCACCCATGTAACAGAACTCTAATACAAGACTATTCCTGCACATTAGAGAACAATTCATGTTCAATTCATGCAAAATGAAAGGAGAATGCTGCAATGTTGCCAATGAAGGTCAGTGAAACAATACTGATTCCGTATGCTTTTCTTGGTCTTAGGTACTCTTCTACTGCTCCTGTCTCAAGTGAAGTGTGACCAGCTTCTGGGTTTTTGCTCACTATGCTTTGTTATGGCATGGCCATGGTATGGACACTTGTCACCTAGCTATACAAGTAGGATAACACAGTATGGAGCTGGAGGAACACAGCAGGCCAGAGGAGCAGGAAAGTCGACGTTTCGGATCAGGACCCCTCTTCAGAAATGGGGAGGAGAAAGGGAGCTGGGAAATAAATACAGGAGGGGTGGGGTTGGGGAGGTAGGTGGGATGGTGATAGGCGAGTGCAGGTGGGAGGGGTGGATAGGTGGGAGAGAAGATGGACAGGTTATGTCAGGTTAAGGAGGCGGGGATGAGAGGGAGGCTTGGACATGGGATGAGGCCAGGGATGGGGAGATTTTAAACCTGGTGAATTCCAGGTTTAGGCCATTGGGCTGTAGGCTGCTCAGGCGGAATATGAGGTATTGCTCTTTCAGGTTGCGGGTGGTGTCGTTATGACACTAAAGGAGGCACAGGATGGGCATGTCACCGGGGGGGGGGTGTGTGTGTGAAAATGGTTGGCGATCGGCAGGTGTCGTTGTTTGTCTTGTACAGAGAGCAGATGCTCTAGAAAATGGTCTCCAAGTCTACGCTTGGTCTTACCGATATAGAGGAGAACACATTGGGAGCAACGGATACAGTTGATCAAATTGACGGATGTGCAGGTGAACCCCTGTCTACGGAAGGTTTGTTTTTTGCCTTGAATGGAGATGAGGCGGGAGCTGTAGGGGCAGGTGTAGCACTTCCTGCAGTTGCAGGGTGAGGTGCTGGGGGTGGTGGGTTTAGTGGGGAGTGTGGAGCGGACGAGGGAATCGCTGAGAGAAAGCGATCCCTACGAAAAGCAGATGGGGGTGGGGAGGGAAATATCTCTGGTTGTGGGGTCGGATTGAAGGTGGTAGAAGTGGCAGAAAATGATACGTTGGATGCGGAGGTTGGTGGGATGATATGTGAGGACAAGGAGGTTCTGTCTTTATTTTTGTTGGGGGGAGGAGGATGTGAGGGCGAAGTGCGGGAAATGCAAGAGATGTGGTTGAGGGCATTTTCGATCCCCGGAGGGGGGAAACTTATGGTCACTGAAATAGGAGGACGGCTGGGATGTGCGGGAGTGGAACGCCCCATCTTGGGGGCAATGTGGCAGAGGCTAAGGAATTGGGAGTAGGGGGTCGCATTCTTGCAGGAACGTAGGTGAGAGGAGGAGTAGTCCACGTAGCTGTGGGAGTTGGTGGGCTTGAATTAGGTGTCAGTTTCGAGGCGGTCACCAGAGATGGAGACAGAGAAGTCCAGGAAGGAGAGGGAGGTGTCGGAGATGGTCCAGGTGAATTGGAGGTTGGGGTGAAAGGTGTTAGTAAAGTTGATGAACTGATCAAGATCCTCACAGGAGTGCGAGGCAGCATCGATACAGCCATCAAGGTAGCGGAGGAAGAGGTGGGGGATACTGGAACAGTCCCTCTTCCGCTGTTAAACTGGAAAAAAATCCACTGCTCCTGATGTGGCTTCCTCTAAATCGGTGACACCAAACGTAGACACGGAGACGGTTTCATACAGCATCTATGCTCTGTTCGCAACAAATGACAACAACTTCCAGTTGCCAACCATTTTAACTCACCCTCCTACTCCCTGGGTGACATGTCCATCCAGGGCCTCCTCCAGTGTCACAACGATACCACCCGCAAACTGGAAGGGCAACATCTCATATTCCGCCTCAGGAGCCTGCAGCCTGATGGCCTAAACATGGAATTCACCAGTTTTAAAATCTCCCGACCCCCTGGCCTCATCCCACATCCAAGCCTCCCTCTCATCCCTGTCTCCTTGCCCAGACACAACCGGTCCATCTTCTCTCCCACCTATCCGCCCCTCCGACTTCACTGACCAATGCCCACCACTCCCCACCTGCATTCACCTATCACCATCCCACCTACCTACCCCAACCCCACCCTTCCTCTATTTATTTCCCAGCTCCCTTTCTCCTCCCCATTTCTGAAGAGGGGTCCTGACCCGGAACATCAACTTTCTTGCTCCTCTGATGCTGCCTGGCCTGCTGTGTTCCTCCAGCTCCACACTACGTTATCTCTGACTCCAGCACCTGCAGTTCTTGCTATCTCTACGCAAGTAGGATGTAGTCTTTATCTTATTTGTTTCCTCAACCTTTCCATCTTCCACCCTTCATGAAATTTAGAAACTATGCACAGCAAACAGTCAAATTTTCATATTCCATATTTATATGATAGTTTGTGCTAAGGTCCACTTATACCTTAGCAGGTTTATTCAGAGAGTATTACAGCTCAAGAAAGCTACAGTATCAATCCCAAATTTGTGCCCCTCAAGAAGTGCAAATAAATTCTTACATGCAGTTCTGGAATCAAATATAGCATAAATTGAAAAAATGGCTGAAATGAATTCCTACTACCAGTTTTGAGCACATTTCCACTTGTATGGTAAAGGATTCCTTCACATTTATGAAGGCCATACAAGGCTTACATATCAATAGCAACAGTGTCCATGAGTTCATTTGACATTGCTAGTCTATTCACCAATGTATCACTCAAGGCACCCATAAAACATCTGCACTGCAACAATATATCATTACTTTCTACACCCACAGCCATTGTGTAAATCAATATTCATCGAACCCAACTGCACAAGTTTCTGAGTTCAGTTTTCACAATAGCACATATGGTCAAGTAGATTGTACTGCCATCTCCACAAGGCTCAACTCTTGCAAACATCTTTGTTAGATTCCATGAAATATATGTTTTTGATGGAATAGCACAGAACCACCTACACCTTGCATATTTCTGACATGTAGATGATACATTTGCCATATTAGAATCCACAGCTGTATATAAGAATTTCCTTACACATTTTGTGGGCTCCATCAGGGTCAGTACTTCGAAGTGGATATTTATAAATCTATTTCATTTTAAATGAGTTATTTCATTTACTGTTGTAGGAATTTAACATTTAGATATTTCTACATAGAAAATAATGTTTGAATTTGTTTGTCTGTTAAATGAAGTCTACAGAAACAGATTATAGTTTCAGCACTGGCTCCTACCTTTCACTTAAAGTCATAATTTCCAAAAATGCAACCAAAATTTTTAGGGAACTTACAGTATTCAAATTTTAAATGATGCTATAACTTGTGTAACAGTCATGGATTGCCCTTATCAATTCTCACTGTTCCAAGTACATGGCTAGATATGTGCTATAAATTGTTTATTTAAAATGCAGTTTTAGTGCTTGTGTACAAGTTTAATCGTTTAGACGTGTTTTCAATCTTCTTTAGGTGTTTATTGTGTATTATAATGGAACAAGAGTAAAGGTTTATATACTCACTACCACCAATCCACCTCATCACCTATCTTGGTTGAATCAAAACAATTTCAACAAACTACAGACTGCATACCTGCGAGAAACTGAAGTGCTTTTCAAAGATAATGAACAGTTTTGGTCATCATGTTCTTCGGAGTTCCCAGAGTCATTCTGATCTTTCCACTGTCTTGACAATTCTTCCATATGTACACTAATAACATCCTTAATTATCTGTAAATTAATTGGTAAAATAAATAAGATTACATTTTACATCCAATAAACTGACAAGTGTGCAAACAACTTTGAAAACATGTTTAAACCCTATGATTTCAGATTTCTGGTGGAATTAAGTGAAACCTCCATTGCTGACCATCTAGAAAGCACCCGCGCCCTACTACTGGTGGATAACAGGCATTTGCAGATAACAAAAGTGCAAGAATTATCTTTTTAAAAAAGTAGATTCTAAATCCTTAACTTTCAAGTTGATATTTAGGTAATATTTCAGCAATGTGGTCAAGATTACAAACAGAATACATCAGTTACTTTTAGACACTGAATTTAGTCTATGATTCAATTTTCAATGAGAATAACTTCAGAAATCTATTTTGCTCAAAATAAGTAACTTACTGAATACACGCAAGCTGATATAACAGGTTATAATTATCATTTTCTGTAGAAATATTGTCTTCCAAAGAAAAATGCAAGGATTACAATGTTAGATAGTTAACCCTTTGGTGATACCTCTATCATAATTTTTTTCCAAGCATTTTGTGTCCTCCATCCTTATTTACTGAAGAGGCACATTAAATAAGCAAGGGAAAGAATAGGAGTAAAGAGAGACAGAAGAGGGAAATACAGAAAGAGCAGAAAATGAATCAATTTAGTATATATCATAGCGGAACACTGCATCATTACCTTACACATACTTACCTCTGTGTAAGATTTCTTTGTTATATGAACATTCTTAGCTCTGTACGATTGACGACGACGTTTATAATCTCTCATTTCAGCAAGAATTTCAAGATGAGACTTTGGTCCTTTCTGTTCATCATCTAGTATAGATATGGAAGACATTCTTTTTAAAAAAAAGAAAAATCGATTCTATACATAGAAAAGGGGCTGCATAAGCAAAGTTTTACGCAAGTATGGGTAATACATAGAAAGCAATTTTCAATGATTATTATCCTATATGTGAACAATACTATAATTCCATAGTCCCGAACATAATAGACAGACTGTGTTTGGATCAAACAGTTGTCTTGGAATTATATCTGCTAGACACACTTGATAAATAAACGTGAACTCTGAAAG
The DNA here is from genome assembly GCF_021869965.1 of Rhincodon typus. Lineage (NCBI taxonomy): Eukaryota > Metazoa > Chordata > Chondrichthyes > Orectolobiformes > Rhincodontidae > Rhincodon > Rhincodon typus. The sequence goes on from NW_025967182.1 coordinate 5,667, forward strand.
AAATATTTCATTTCAAGATGGCCAAAAGACTCTACTTATTACAATCAGATGCAATAATTTTCATCAGTAATCGGTACTAATTGCTCCCAAGAATATGTTACTGCAAAGAATCAATAGGATCACTTCAAGTGAAAAGAGAAGTGAGACAGAAACAGGTCATGTAGTCCCTTAAGTCTGTTTCACATTCAATAAGACTATGCCAGATATATGTGCCAACTCCATCCGTCTGCCCTGGTTTTGTAACCCTCAACACTCTTGCCTGACAAAAATCCATCAATTCTGAAATTTTCAGTTAACCTGGCCTGAATAGCTATTTTTGGGATATGTTCCAAATTCACACCTCACTATGTGAAGAGTGTTCCCTGATATTCCCACTGAACAGCCTAGATCTAATCTTATGCACACTTGTTCTGGATATGCCCACCTTCTCCATCCTACCTATCAATTCTTTTAATCATTTTTAATACTTCAATTCACCCCCTCAACCTTACATATTCAAGGAAACAAACCTAAAAACATGCAACTTGTCGTAACAATTCAATATACTTAGGTGAATGTACTCTGCACTCCGACTGAAGCATTACTAAAGTACAGTACACAGAAAAGACACAGTCCAATTAGAGCTTTACGTAACTGTAGCATAATTTTCATTTCATTTGACTTCAACCACTTGAGTTAAAGGCCAATATTCGTGAGCCTTTTTATCTGTATCTTTTTATAAGTATCTCATGATTTTTGAAATTTTAAACTTTCAGTTCAGTAAATACCTTGATCTAGTTATCTTACATCCAATTTGGATGTCCTCATAGCTCCCTACATGGAACTCCATCTGTCAAAGTTTTGCTGCGTCACTATTAACCTACCTTTGCCACTTTCTGCACAATTTAGTATGCATTCCAAAGTTACAAACTTTGATTTACAGCCATTTATTTCATTTGTAGCAACATAATATTTATACGTTCAAATAAATGATTACAAATAAACAAAGACAGAAATTGCTGGATAATCTCAGCAGGTCTGGCAGCATCTGTGAAGAGTTAACATTTTGGATCCAGTGACCTTTCTAGTTTTTATGTTATGACCCTGTATGTTCTTATATAGTTAGAGGTCTGAAGCACAGAAAAAGATCCTTCAAACCACTGAGACTGTTCCAATTAAAGGCAAGCATCTAACTACACAGCCTTGTATGCCTTAGCATCACAAGCACACAGCCAAATACATTTTATAACGTATGAGGAATTCTGCCTCTACTGCCCTTACAGGCAGTGAGTTCCAGACTCCTCATCCTCCGCCCCCCCTTAGTGGAAAAAAAAGGTTTCCTCACATCCCCTCAAAATCCTGCCCCTTACCTTAAATCTATGCCCTTAGTCCTGATTCTTACACCAAGGGAAAAAGTTTATTCCTGCCTGTCCCCTCAGCCTCCTCTGCTCCAAACAAAACAACCATAGTTTATCCAACCTGTCCTACCCATGCAACATCCTGTTAAATCTCCTGTGCATCCTCTGCAGTGTTGTCACATTCCTCCTATAATGTGGATTCTAGAACGACACACAATACTACAGCTGTGGCCTGACGAACTTTTTATACAGTTCCAGCACAACCTCCCTGCTTTTAAACTCTACGCTTGAACTAATAAATGCAAGTATCTGAACTGCCTTGTTAACCAGTTTACCCACCTGTTTTGCTACCTTAAGAGACCAGCGGACATGCACACAAAAGGTTCCTCTGATTGTTACTGCTTCCCATGGTCCTACCATGCATCATGCATTCCCTTCTTATAAAAGCTTCGAGTCAAATGAAAACAGGAAACAGATGGGCATTGTATTTTATGCAACACCTGTACTTCAAACTAGATTGTTGGATCAGGTATGGTTTTCTTACAGTATTATATGAATACACTAGATGGGTTAAGCCAAGAGTTAAAAAGAAAAATTAAATACAAACCTCGACTGAGTTTTGCAGCAAGGTCCACATACAAGTCACCATCATTTTCAAAAGATTTAGTTCTTTGCTGACTGGTTTCTTGAACAACATGTTCGTAGATAGCTAGACGATCAGCAGGAGTTAGATCACAGATGAAACGCTTATGATTCTCAGGAACCTCACAAGGTACTGACGAGTAATCACCTATGTATATTAACAGTTTACTCAGTTACTCCTAAACTTTACATAATTTTCCAAAACTAGTGCAAAAGTCTAATTCCCGAATGAAAACAGCCTATTGTATGTGTATTACACAAAATGTGAGAGCATTTATTTTTACATTTTATAGACTCAAGATCAAAAAAAATCTAGTGATGAGCAATAACATTTTCAAAATTGTCAAATTTTTAATATAAAATAGTTTAATGCTTACAGCAAACCCAGTAGTACTGACAGTATAAGTAATCGCGATATAATTAGATTTCCAAGCGATGCCAAGGCTGTCATAGCTTGATCAGGCTACTAGGTAGAACGCTTGGAAGTATCAAAACCAGCATAAGCAACTGGAACACGTTCATCCAAACTGCAAGCTTTGCTCGTTACTCACAGGAAAGCATAAACAGCTTCAAAGACCTTCGATGATTTAACCCCAGGGGACACCAGAGACCTAATGATCTACCACTGAATATAAATCAAAGAACTCTGGCCATCTCACTGAATAAATGGTCAGAGTTATCTGACAATAAACGCTGGCAATAGGGGTCAGCATTCACAAGGATATATGTGTGGAAATTCTCAGCATGAAACCTGTGACTTCCCCCTCAATGTTCTCCCTACTACAAGCATTAAATCATAGAATTATCCTTTTGGCATTTACCAACTGCAGCATATCAGCAGTCCAGATTATTCTACCTTAGCAATTGAAGAAATCTAATGGAAGTAGAAATTGAAACACGGGCAAAAATAGCAGTTTACAAAGCATCCAAGCATAACTCATCCAAAAAAGAAACACTTCTGTATAATTAATACACAATATTACACAAAGTCAGATTTATTTCCAAAATACAATTCAGCATGGCACTAGTGGCGGAATGCATCAGTCCAAAGACTTCTACACAAGACCCACATTTTCAAACCCAATCAAAATCATTCATGTAGTAAAAAGTAGATAGAAGAACAAATTAAAACAAAACAGAAACAGAATAACCTCAATTCCAAATTCAAGCCCTGTTTCACAATCTGACACTAAGTATTACTGATATCACAAGTGAAATGGCAATTATGTATCATGGGAGAAGAGTAAGAAGTATTGCAAAAAAAAAAATCACTAGTCTCTACAAAATTAAAATGAACTACACTTTTACATCCACTGCTACACGCTGTTGATAAATCAAGATTATTGCTACAGATTTAAAGCAGGATGTTCTAAATTTTTGTCAAAAATTAACCAAAATTGCAAAGAATCTGACAAAGAAACTGGAGATCTGGGAAAAAGGTAATGCCTCAGTTTTGGAATTAGGTCATCTAGAGTGTCTTAACACTGGTCATGTAATGCAACACACTGAAACCAATAAGATACACATAAAAACATGCAACAGATTACTGATTCTTAAAACTCTTGTCATAGTATCAAAAAGCCTTTATACTTTGTGAAAAGAACTGCCATTTCAGCAGGGAGGGCAAATAAAACACCAGTTCCAGATAAGCCTGTGCATTTTATCTCAAGTAACATTAATTGTATAATTACTTACCCAAAATGCATTTATAAACATTTACACACTACCCAAAGCTCAGTATGTTTAGAAAGTGGGTGATTTTCTTACCTTGTAAACTAAATGCATTTATTTATTAAAACCTCTGTACATGTTTTAACTAGCACAATGGTAAGGAAGTGTTTGCAACTCAGCATTCTATTTGACTCAAAGCTTTTGTGACCATAATCTCTCCAACAAGACTGCCAACTCCTAACTATAACTCACCCCGTTCTGCTGCTGAAATCTTCACCCATGATGTCGTTATCTCTAGACGCAAACATTCCCAAGGCCTCCAGGCAAGTCTACTGTCCTCCATAACTTAATATCCAAAGCTTTGCAACCTGCATTATGACTGGTTTTGTTCACTTGTGACTCAATGACCAACATGTTCAAAACAAAGTATTGAACACATGCTGCTATATATTAAAAAGTCAACATTTGCAGTAGGAAAAGAGGCCATTCAGATGATCATATTTGTACTTCTTTTGCTCGCAATACGAAACAAATTCTGCTCTAAAATTGTATGCATACTAATCATGCATTTATTTCAAAATGTGTAGTAGCCAACTGAGATAGAAGGGGACAGGTGATGATATATTGTCACTCGACTAGTAATCCAGAGACCTAGGTGATGCTCTGGAGACCCAACTGATAGAATTTAAATTTTTTGAAACATCTGGAATCAGGTGGTTTGGCCATGCTAAATTTCTTGTAGTGTTCAGTGATGTGTAGGTTAGTTGGATTAGCCATGGGAAGTACAGGGTTACTTGGACAGTGTGGGGTGTGGGATTGATTGGGATGCTCTTCGGAAGGTTGGTGTGGACTTGGTGGGCTGAATAGCCTGTTTCCATACAGTAGAGATTCTCTTCTGTTCTGTTCATTACCTCCCAATTCCTAAACCTTGATTTCAAAATTCTCATCCTCATGTTCAAATCCAGCCAAAGATTTGTCTTACTATGTCTCTAAGCTATTCCACTCCTATGAACCTTTGAAAGTCCTGAGTTCCTCCAAATTTGTTTTTTGGACACCCCCAATTTCTTCAGCTAATATTCAGTAACCTCGCCATTGACCTTCCAGCCACTATTAGAATTCCCTCTCTAAGGCTCTTTATTTTTCACTCTTTACCCGTTCCTTAAAACTTATACTTTTGACTACGTGCTTGGCCAACTGATCTAATTTTTTTCTCCATTATTTTCCACACTTTTTTTGTCTGATGATTATGAATCAACTTGGGACATTTTATTATTTTAAAGGCTCCACATATAACATGTAAGCTGTTGTCACTGTAAAAATACGATGTTTTGTGTTTCCTGGTGTGATGGATTCTCCATAAATATTTAAAGTAGGATACCAACTTTCCAGTGATTATCGTATTTTTTGCTTGTAGCAGTCAATTTGCATGGCAACAACCAAAAACTTAGATTTGAAAAATGTTGATTCATTATTTAAGTTCAACATCTTTTGTTGCTCCAGCTAATGAAGTCAGATATAAACACAGACCTGTAAACTACAGACCTGCATAAAAAAAGCAGTATCTTCAATGCATATTTATCCGTAAGTAGGTCTATTCAACAAGCATCAAGTACAGATCAAATTTCTTAACACAATAGTTTAATTTTATTTAACCAATCCATTAAGCTGAAGTTCATATTTAAAGGATATAATAATTTTAAAAGGATACTGTATGACATCAAGTAAAATTCTGTGCAAATCTGTACATGAGGAGAACATTCTTTCATGTTCATCATTCCTGTCAAATATACTCACCCCTGTTACTGAAAAGAGAAAAACCAAGAAGTTTAAATTATCATGCTCAAAAAGGATTCCAACTATTTAGTGAAATGTGCATAAACAGAATTACAATAAAGTAGTTTACTGCCACTGTAACAATGTTAGCATTAATGTTCAAAGCATGAGCTGAAGTTTGTCTTTAGCTAGAGGAACCAAGATTTAACAACTAGTGTGAAAGAAGCAAAGTTTGCAATTTCACACATTTGATAGGCAAAATCCTTAATATACCTTGGTGGAAGTGCACATATTGTGAAGCTTGTACATATAAATTTCACATGAATTGCTGGTTTTGTCACTTGTTTCACCTCCAGCAAACTGCACACCTACTCTCTCTCAAATGCCAACCAAAAATCCTGTGATATCCAGAGGGGAAGAGAAAAGGACACAACAAAGCATCCAAATGCCATGGAAAAGATTCCTTTCTGGTAGCAACTATTACAAAGATAGTTAATACAACTGTTTCAAACAAAAGGCAAAAAAAAAGCACCTGCATCTTGCAAGTGCGATACATTATTAAATCAAGACTAAGAGCCACAATGAAGATTTAACTACAGCAAGCAAGTCTCTAATTATTAGTAAAGCAAATTACAATACATCTGCAATTGAACTTTATTGCTCAAAGCTATTGGCAAATATTATTTGACATTTTCACTAGAGACAGATAGTTCTTTAAGATAGGTATTAAAATTTAGAAAAGATTTTCTTGATCATCCAAGCTGATGAAAGGTTTATATAAACTATGATTTTTGGTTTTCTCTTGAAATGCATTTCTGTGCTGTGAGGGTCTATGAGAAATATAATCAACACAGTAAACACACAAATCCAACCTTCAAAACAGGTAAAGTTGCGATAGTCTAATCAGACTATAGCACTGCTCTCTCAAAGAGTGATGACTGGTGGTAGTTTAACTTGAGGGTCAACGTGCCTGAAGTAAGAGGATAAGTTGAGAAAGACAGTCATCTTCAGCTGGTGCAGGAATTAACCCACGCTGTTGGCGCTACTCTGTATTGCAAACCAGCCATACAGCCAACTAAACTAACCTACCCCACTTCCAACCATTAATGCACTCCACCGGCTACCATAGAGAAGAGTTTCAGGTCAAGTAGGACGTGAGATTTTTTTGTATTATGGCATGATGAAAACTGAGGCCTTGCTGTACAATTTTATTGTGCTATTTTTAAAAAGTATTGACGACACATTAAAGTTGAATGGCTTATGACAAACACCCAAGTCTGCAGACTTGAGTTAATTATCTAAATGAACTTGCATAATAGAATAATTTCAGTCACAACCATAACAAGGATTAGCAACAGTAGAAGGTGCGATCAATTGCAATAGATGTTAGTCAATCATAGGGAATTTACCACACATTACAGGATTAAATTGTGATTGAACTGGAATAACTAACACTACTATTAAAATGTAAAGGTTCTTCAGTCCTCTAATACAATTGATAAATGGTTTTGTATATCTCATTAATAGGGAAAGACAAGCAGTACCAGGACTTAACACATCAAGAAGGAAGAACAGGAAACGGAGAGGTGATATTACTGTGGCATTTAAAGCCCTCAAAACAAATAGATTTTAAAATGATTCTCATTATTAATACAAGGAGAAGACAATTTATATTCACACTCAGGAGGATAAAAATACAGGTTTCACATACAACTACCTTCAAGAGGATGTTTGAATCTTTAAACAGAATTTCATACTTTTTTTTGCAGACAATGCTACTGAAGGGCCTCAGAAGTCGGACTGAAATCTGTGAACTTTGAAATAAGCTAGCAGATAATGGGCTCTGGTTGTCTACAGTGCACAAGAACATGGACCTATCTTTGCTTTTAAATTAGTTTATGTCCTGTAGCTTAATTCCCCTCCTTATTCTGCGATAGCCTCATCCAAGAAAAAGTGAACAATTTTAGTCTTGAGAAACGGAAGTGTGTCTAACAATTGGGAGAAGGATTAGTGTCATTTAATATGTCTTGAGCAAACATAGTCACTTGAAGTTTAAAAGGAATTTCCCAAGAGTGTGTCCTGAAATTGTTGATATTTGTTTTTGCCTTCCCCAGAATTTGCATTACTAGCAGTGATAAGCAACATGCAGGAGGTTGCATCATTTAACAGACAGAGTGATTATTGATAGAATAGGTGTGCCTTATCCTCTTAATGTTCATAATAGCAATGACATTTTATTTGTTCTGTACAAAATTATATACCTATGGATAGCCAGCAATTTCAAGACAAAAGCTTGGTCTTAATATTCAGTTGTCACTGATAATAGATCGGCCAGACAAATGGCCCATTCCAGCTATTTCAAGACGACTATTTTACAGTGTCACCATCATGTGATTAGAGAATGCTAACACCCTACTTAAGTATCAGCTTTTTTATACTTAAAAAGTATATGGAAGGTCTTTGAAATTGTATTTGAAGCTTAGAAGACAAACATAAATACTCTCACCTTGAGAAAACACTTTATCTTCTTTTCCAAGTGGAGCTTTACTTTTTGCTTGTTGAATTATCTGAGCTTGCAAATCTTTATCTAAATAGAACAAAAAAAGCAATTCTCACAATTCCCTGTTATGGACAGTGATGGCATTTCATTCATGAACAAATCAAGTAAAATATTCAAAAAGACACACTTCGATAGTTTGTCTTTGCTCAGAAAATGTGTATCCTAATTCTTATTTTAGCATAGAAAACATATCAAGAATATGAATAAGTATGCCCAGAGAAAAGATTCAAATTTTAAATATACATTAAAAGTGTCAAGCCCTTTGCTCCACTTCAACAACTAAAATAATCCTGTTTTTTAATGGGGTTTGTTGGAACTCAAAGAAATTCAAGAATTCATTGATAGATAGATCATATTTTGCAGATAGAAAAGCTTTTGATAATATAGACAATACAAAAACACTGATGTATTAGGGATTTCTGTTCTGAGGCAAGGGCTAAAATACAATACTTTGGCAACCCAATACTATATGTCAACTTTCTTACGGGGTCACATATCAATTGTTCCAGCCGGATTGCTCTTCATGCCCACTGACCACCACATTCTACAAAGGATATAAAAATACCGGAAAAGTTGCAAAGAAGATTCACAAGGACGATACTGGAAATGTGTGGATACACAAATCAAGAAAGAATTGACAGACTGGGTAATTTGTCCTCTTGAAAAAGAGGCTGAGGGGAGAAAATTATGTAAGGTTTGGAGAGATAGAATTACAGTGGAAACACTTCCTTTAGTGGGGAAGTGACTGATTAGGGGCCATTAATTTAAGATCATCACCAAGAAATCCAGTAGAGTTAAAGGAAAATTCTTCACAAAGAATGGGAAAAAATACAAAACAGACTATCACAGCATTAAGAAGTGAATAGTGTCAATGCATTAAAGGAGAACCTGGTTGAGCATGTGTGGGAAAAGAAATTACAAAGGTTACAATGATAGATTTAGATAAGGAAAAATGGGAGAAGACTGAAGTGCACTGTGAACATTGGTCTAGACTGGTAAAGCCGACTGGTCTGCTTCTGGGCCTTACATCCTATAATTCTTCGTAAAATAGATACCCATCATTTCTATGTTTGAAGTGTGTAGACATTTATCATAAGCTGATTAAAATTAATGAAATAGTTTACCAAGAAAAATGAAATCTAGAGGTCACACATGAATAACCTTGAAACCAATGTTGTTATTCTTACCCATTTTAAAAGTAGACACCACAGTTTTCTCATAGGCAAAAGAGGGATCATACATTTCAGCCTGAACATTAAAACAATAAAGAAAAAAATCATAAAATTAAAAATTGAATCTACATACAAAAGAAAATTTATAGTTGAGCTATGATTGATTACTTATTAACAATCACACGTTTACCACATTCTCAAGAATACTGGGAAAACCTTTTAATGTTAGAAACATTACCCCTTGCATCTAAGGCACCAATCAAAGTACCATCTGAAACAAAGGATTGTCCTACAGATATATCTTCAAGTAAATCATTTTTAGGTTCTACTAAATCACATTTACCAGGCTTCATATGCTATATACTTCACTACAAACATTAACTTGGGTACAGTGAAGCATTATTAGGGTTGTAGGTCCCTTTATTTCAAAAACAATTTACATTTTAGCTTACATTCTGAAAGGGAAGGGAAGGGCAGAGGCAGAAGGGAAATGTTGTATTTCATAGCAAATATAATTCAGGGAGATCTTTAATGATTGATACAGTTTAAATAGTTATGTGGAAATTGTAATTTTCTAAAATCTATCCCTTATATAAATACCATGCTGCAGATAAAAACTCATGTTATTCCCTCTCTACTATTCCAGATATATTACTGATAACCCACACTATTCCATGGAGCCAGCAATGCTAATTAACTTCAACAGGAAATGGATAAAAGAACTGAAATCCTAGATCAGAAAGATACACCGCCTGAAAATCACTATGGAAAAATACCATGATGTGGCCATCACAGAATAAATGAACCAATTAAACATGAAGAACAAATTGCAACATTTTTGCATTTCTAATCTGCATCTCTGATGCAAAAATGAGCACTTTCTAGAAAACTGAAAATTAAAGTTATTTGAACAAAAACTGATTCACACCTGGATTATGTCATGAACAATTAGTCAAATGCATTTTGAACACTTGCATACAGACCTCTTCTTCTCGATAATAATCCAGTTTCCTCAGTCTACAAGATGCAGTATGTTTTTCCAGTGATGATTTTGGAAGCCTGTGATTTGCATCGAATGGGCAAGTAACAATGGGATCAGGCTGAAAGGTTGAACAGAAGAAAGGATTACATCCAATGTTTTTAAGAAGTACTATACGTTGAAAATAATGCTCAATATAAAAATAAAATGCTCCGCATTCAGAGAGACCTGGATTTAAAGGTTAACCTCATGAAATGCAATAATTCTTCCTGTTCCCAAAATATAAATCCGGGTTAAACACCGAAGAAAAATAGGTCATGTAACTGAATGCCCCTTCATTTTGCAACAAATATTCTTCCCTTTAATTCAATACAGACCCAGATGTGTTAACACCTTGTGCTTTGTCAAAACTTGTTTTATTCCAAATTAAGTCTGGTTTATTGTTTACAAATAGGGTTTCATTTTAACCTAAAAACTTTTTTGTTAGTTGTGTCCAACTTCAAATGTGTCTTTAAAAGATGAAGTATTTGTGAAACATTATAAATGTTGTAACATCGGGATGCAATAACCAACTTACACATAGCAAGCTCCTACAAACAGCAATGTTATAATCACCGAATAACGTATCCTTTCATTGAGATGTTAACTGAGTTGAAAATGGCAATTTATTTCCCATGTCCTTCTAAATAGTATCATGGAATAATCTACCCTCGTTCAAGAGGTCAGACAGGGGCCCAGGGTTAACTTCTTATCATACTTCAAAAATTGGATATGCGCTTGAGCTTCTGTAACCTACAGGTTTAATTGACAATAACTGGAAAATGGAATCAGACTGGACATCTTTTTGGCTTGTACTGTAGGGACATGATGAGCTGAATGACCTCCTTCTATAGAGCATTCTTAGACAGAACCTTCCAAACCCATAACCACTTCCATCTTGAAAGACAAGGACAGCAGATACATGAGAAACCACCAACTCCCACTCCAAGCCACTCACCATCTGGACTTGGAATCATATCAATGCTCCTTCACTGTAACTGGGCCAAAATTTTGGAATTCCCTGCCTAAGGGCAACATGGATCTACCGACAGCACACAGACCGCAGCAATTTAAAAAGGCAGCTCACCACACCGGAAAGACAACGAGGGATAGGAAATAAATGCTAGCCCAGCCAGCAATGCCCATGTTCCATGAGTCGTGCACAAGGAGTGTCAACCTAGATTTTGCTATGCTCAGGAGTAAATTTAAAGTTCTCAACCTTAGGAATTAGGCAATAAGTGCAACCCACTGACCATAGTTAGGTACTTTTTGTTTAAAGTGTAGAAGTAAGATTATTTAAAGTAAAATACATTTTTAATATTGTACATACACTTCCTAAATAATGAAAAGCTGACTCCAAACAACACTTTGGCTAAACCACTCCTACAACAGAAGTATATCTTAAAAAGCCAAAAATTGTATGGCCTAGAAAGATTACAGCACAGGAGGCCAGTCAGCCAAAAAAACTGTCCAGTCTAACTCCACCTTTCAGCTACAAGAAAGGTGTAGAGCTGGATGAACACAGCAGGCCAAGCAGCAGAGGAGCAGGAAGGCTGACGTTTCGGGCCTAGACCCTTCTTCAGAAATGGGGTTCTGAAATAAATAGGGAGAGAGGGGGGGGGAGGCGGATAGAAGATGGATAGAGAAGATAGGTGGAGAAGAGACAGACAGGTCAAAAAGAGGTGGGGATGGAGCCAGTAAAGGGGAGTGTAGGTGGGGAGGTAGGGAGGTAGGGAGGAGATAGGTCAGTCCAGGGAGGACGGGCAGGTCAAGGGGGTGGGATGAGGTTAGTAGGTAGGAGATGGGGGTGGGGCTTGAGGTGGGAGGAAGGGACGAGCTGGGCTGGTTTTGGGATGTGGTAGGGGGAGGGGAGATTTTGAAGCTTGTGAAGTCCACATTGATACCATTGGGCTGCAGGGTTCCCAAGCGGAATACGAGTTGCTGTTCCTGCAACCTTCGGGTAGCATCGTTGTGGCACTGCAGGAGGCCCAGGATGGACATGTCGTCTGCGGAACGGGAGGGGGAGTTGAAATGGTTCGCGACTGGGAGGTGCAGTTGTTTAGTGCGGACCGAGCGTAGGTGTTCTGCAAAAAATGCTACCCGAAGGGTGCAGGAGCAGGAACAGCAACTCATATTCCGCTTGGGAACCCTGCAGCCCAATGGTATCAATGTGGACTTCACAAGCTTCAAAATCTCCCCTCCCCCTACCGCATCCCAAAACCAGCCCAGCTCGTCTCCGCCTCCCTAACTAGTCCTTCCTCCCACCTCAAGCCCTACCCCCATCTCCTACCTTCTCACCTCATCCCGCCCCCTTGACCTGTCTGTCCTCCCTGGACTGACCTATCTCCTCCCTACCTACACTCACCTTTACTGGCTCCATCCCCGCCTCTTCGACTTGTCTGTCTCCTCTCCACCTATCTTCTCCTCTGTCCATCTTCTATCCGCCTCCCCCTCTCTCCCTATTTATTTCAGAACCTCCTTCCCCTCCCCCATTTCTGATGAAGGGTCTAGGCCTGAAACGTCAGTCTTCCTGATCGGCCTGTGCTCATCCAGCTCTACACCTTGTTATCCCAGATTCTCCAGCATCTGCAGTTCCTACTATCTCCACCTTTCGGCTCTTGTTCTGTAACTCGGTAGGTTATGGGACCACAAGTGATGAGGGTCTCTGTTCTATCTTTTCAGGCGAGTTCCAGGCCCTCACCACATTAAAAAGGTGAAAAAAAAACTCAACTTCTTACTTATCCTTTTTGTTAAATTATTTTAAAGCTATGCTTCCTAATCTATAACAATTCTGTAAAGTAAGCGCCTAGAGAAACCCTAGAATGAGGATGCATATTATAATTCATCTGGCATTACAGGTTGACTAAACTACTGCATGTGCGAACACGTATACAAAGGAACAGTCTATATACTGACTGCAGATTAGGTTTCACCGATTTACACACTATCAGAATACCATGTTGTGGAGATGGCTGTGTTGGACTGGAATGGACAAAGTCAGAAGTAAAACGACACCAGATTTCAGTCCAACAGGTTTATTTAAAACAATGACTTCGCCTGACGAAGCAGCAACGCTGTGAAAGTTTGTGATTTTAAATAAACCTGTCCGGCTATAACCTCGTGTCGTGTAACTTCTGACTTGACCAGAATATCAGTGACAGCAGAGGCCTTATCAATTGTCCCAAGTGACTGCAGACTAGCCCTCTCATACAAAATAACACTGGATATACGTTTGTACTGAAGTGTACACTCTATAACTGCAGGCTGGTCCTCCTCTCCCTATCGTGGGTGTATTTGAGTGATCGTGCTAACACGCCTGTCATACCGGCTGTGTCCCGACAAGGGGGACGCCGAGGCCTAGGCCCTCTCCGCTCCAGCCCAGCTCGGAGAGGATGCCGTTGATGGAGTGGCCGCATTCCCGCGCGAACTCGGCCAGCTCGCTCACGCGCTCCAAACGGCTCTGGAGCCGTTTCGAAAATTCGATGTTGGCCTCGACCGCCGCCATTTTACAGCGAGAATAACGGGCGGCAGTGGCGGCGCCTCCAATCCAGTCACAGCCAGTTCCCGGTCAGTCAGATCGGCACACTCTTCCCTTTTCTTCGTAAAACACAAGAAGTAAATACTGGTACAAACCGAATCGAAAGTGCGCCCCGCCCGAGAGCGGAACAAGTTACGTTGACGTAGCGCCACTTGAGAGCCAATGAAAAAACCGATTGAACTGCAGGCACCAACGTACAGCACGTTCCTGCAAACAGTAATATAATAACCTGATCGGCTACTTTGTTGTGTTTGAATATTAACATATATGTTTGCAGTATAGACTAAAACAGTGTATTCACTAACGGAAAATAATAACTAGTTTATCTATATGAAAAGGGTCACAAGAGGGTGCTATCACATTCTTCTTAGCGAATATTTCCACACAATGTTCAACATTCCTGTTTCCCAGTTATTTACAAATGTTGCTCAACCACTTGTTAGGTGTTCATAAAAGGATATTTCCTTTCTTGATTGAAACGTTCAGATCACAGGGGGCCACGTACACGTACACATTTTGACCCATTTTCTGAGACCATTTTGTTGGTAGAACATAGAACAATATAGAACAGTACAGCCTCTTTGGCCCACAATGTTGTGCTAAACTTTTACCCTAAACCTAAGGTATATCTAACCCTCCACCCCTACCTTATACGATCATCCATATGCCTATCTAATAGCCGCTTAAATGCCCCTAATGGAGGCTGACTCCATTACCCTCTCCGGCAATGCATTCCACACCCTGACCACTCTGAGAAAAGAGCCTACCTCTGACATCTCCCCTATATCTACCTCCACTCACTTTAAAACTATGGTAGTACCTGCTTTTCAGCAGGGGGAAGATGCATAAACATTATTGGTTAGTTGGTATTAGTCGTATTGGTCTATGAAATAACTGCAGAGAGGCCAGGCAGCTCAGTCATTATTCTATCTCCTAGTTATATTGGTCAGTCAGGGCTCCTGATTGGGATTGTGAACATGGGCCAATCAGGGATCTTGTAGTCAACAAGATCCATCTGGTTCCAATCAGTACATCCCTCCCCTGCTCAGTCCAGGGATGTAGGCCTGGTCTCTCTCTTGTAGCTTTTCCTGCAACGTTTGTGCCCCAGGTCCAGTTCCTGTGACTCAAATGCTGACGCAGGTGGTGCGCACCGAACCGTAGCCCATCTCTTGCGCCCAGAGCGTCTCGGGAGAGATTCCTCCTGTTCTTCTGGCAGAATCGAGACTGCATCCATCTTGGACTCTGAAGTTTCCTCAACACTAAACGGAGGGGGAGAACCTATGGTTTCTGACAGGCCTTCTGGCTGTTCTGAGGGACCAGGTATGTTTTGCTCCTGCCCAGGTTGAGAGGTAACAGCTTTCAGGTGATCCACGTCTGTTCAGGACTGTCTCACCTACTCGAACTTTGTAAGTCACAGGAACTGACCTTGGTGTCAAACTCACCTCGTAGCTGTACAGGGCCATTCCCATGGCTCCAGCATCAAACTTCATCCCCTTAATTAAATTGTCTCTCTTGCTTAGGAGGAGAGATGTGGCTGGCATTGGTGTTCCTGCTGCTGTTTCACCCACTCCCCGGGGCTGGAAACATCAGGGTTAACCTAGTGCTGGGTCTTCTCCCCACCATCAACTCTGCTGGAGCTATCGTTGTTGTTACGTGAGGGGTGGCCCTATAATTGAACAGGAACCAGGACACAGTGTCATGTGATGCTGTAGGCTACTTCTTTAAGCCTGCCTTCAACATTTGGACCACTCTTTCTGCTAGACCATTGGACAATGCTTGGTATGGAGCTGGCCTTATGTGCCAAATGACATTCGACTTTAGGAAATACTTGAATTCCCTGCTGGTAAACGACATCCCATTCTCTGTGACCAATACTTCTGGGAGTCTATGTATCACATGTTCTCAATCGTCATCCGAGTTTGCCGAATGAGCGTAATGCACGTCCAATCACTTTAAATAGGCATCCACAGGGACCAGAAACATTGAGCCCATGAAAGGACCAGCATAGTCCACATGCAGCCGAATCCAAGGTTTACCCAGCCATTTCCACAAATGTGGCATGCTGCTGTCTATAGAGTCATACAGTAGGGAAACCGATCCTTTGGTCCAATCAGCCCATGCCAAACAATCCCAAAACTAAACTAGTTCTGCCTGCTCCTGGCCCATATCCTTCCAAACCTTTCCTATTCATGTACTTATCCAAATGCCTTTTAAACATTGTAATTGTACCCACATCCACCATTTCCTCAGGAAGTTCACTCCATACACTAACCACCCTCTATGTAAAAACTGTGCCTCTTACGTCTTTAAAATCTCCTCCTTTCAGCTTAAAAATGTGCCCTCTTGTCTTGAAATCCCCCGTCCTAGGGAAGAGACAACTACCATTAACTCTATCTATACCTCTCAGAAGTTTATAAGCTTCTATCAGGTTGCCTCTCAACCTCCTAATGCTCCGGCGAAAGAACTCCCTGCCTATGCATTTTTGTCCTTGTGGGCACTGCCCCACTAACATAGCTATATCGGCATCCAACCCTGGCTACCAGATATAGCTTCTTGCTTGTATTTTCATTTTGAAACCCCTGGTGGAGCTCAGCCAGTATCTAGCAGCAACCTTTACTCAGGACAATCGCCCTTGCTTTCCATAGTAATATGCCATCCTGTACAGTGACCTCGTCTCACTAGGTCCAGAAAGGTTCAATCCTGGTTGCAATGGCCCTTCTGATTCCCCCATCACCAGCTGTTTTAGTTTTGCTAGGACAGGATCTTTGTGTCCACAGTCAGATATTGTCAGTGGTGGCTAGAAGGGTGTCCAGGAAGTTTAAAACCAAAGCGGACTCTTCCAGGGCAGGCATCACCGATGGAGTATCTGCTCATGGGAGGTGGTTCAGGGCGTCCGCATTAGCCACTTGGCTTCCTGGAAGCCGATCTAACTTGTACATGCTGAGAATAAGGGCCCACCATTGAATTCTACCAGAAGCTAAGGCCGGCTCCACCTTGTCTTCATTCAGTAGCGCTCGCAGAGGTTTGTGATCTGTGACTATGACAAATTCCCTTCCGTAAAACTTACTCACACCAAAGCTGACTGCCAAACCTTCCTTCACTATCTGAGCATATTTGAGAGTTTGGCATCGGCCAAAGTTCGGGACGCATGCGCTATTAGGCGTTCCTCTCCGTTGGACCACCGGTGAGCCAACACTACCCCAATTCTGTACGGGGAGACAGTGCACATCAGCTCCACCTCTCACTTCTGATCATAGTAGGCCAACACCTTAGATGACAATAGCTACTTTTTCACTTCCCTAAAGGCTACTTCTTGGCTACATAACCATTTCCAAGGCTGACCCCTTTTCAATAGCAGGTGTGAGGGTGCCAAGATGGAGGCCAGGTTACTTTTGAACTTGTGATAATTCCCTAACCCAAGGAAAGGCCTAGTACAGACATGGGAGCATTTGATTGCCTTCACTTGCTCTTCAAATGGGTGTAACCTCATCTTGTCAATTCTGTAACCCAAGTAGTCACTTGGGGCACCTGGAACATTTTTTCCCTTCTAAGGCATATGCCCCCAGGAGAAACATTTAAGCACTATGTCCAAGTTCTCCAAGTGCTCTTTATTGGTCTTCAGGTTTTAGCAAGTCATCCAGATAAATGGCAACTTGGGGTAGCCCTTGTAAAATGTTTTCCATCATCTGCTGGAAAAGGGATCAGATGGATGATACTCCAAATGGCAATCTTGTACATTAGTATAAATCCATGTGTGTTAATTGTGGCATACTTCTGGGACTCCTCATCCAGTTGCAATTGCAGGTAGGCGTTGCTCATGTCCAGCTTTGTATAGCACAGCCCCTCCCCACCAACTTTGTGTACAAATCCTCTATGCAAGTGATTGGGTATTTAGCCAGCTGCAAGAAGCTGTTTACCGTTTGCTTAAAATCCCTACAAAGGCAAACAGCCATCAGGCTTCATAATTGGTGTGAATAGTGCTACCCATTCCTCAAACTGCACTGGTTTGATGACTCCTTTGCACTCCAGCCTCCTGATTTCCACCTCTACTTTTGCCCACCAGGCAAATGGCACTGGGCAGGCCTTGCAAAATCATGGAATTCCTTCTTGCTCAAGATGTAAAGTGGCTTTGGGCCCTTTGATAGTCCGAAGCCCTTCCTGAAAACTCCTGGGTATTTCACTAGGACCTCAGAGGCAGCCCATTTTCTAATCAAATTGTTGAGCCAATCCAAGTGAATCTTTCTGAACCAATTCTGCCCCAATTGGCTTGGGCCCAAGCCTCTTATTACCATCAGTGGTAACTGCACCAACTGCTTCTCTTAGCAGACGGGAACCAAAGTCATACCCATAATCTGAAACAGTTGCCCAGTGTATGTTCTCATTATGGCAGACATCTTGTCAAAACATAAGGTTGAGTCCTGAGTGAATCTTGTTAAAGACAGATTCTGCAACCACAGATACAGCTGTACTGTTATTGACCACCACAGGAGCTGTGTAATCATTTAACTAATGATCAATTTTAATTGATTCCAATTAAGCAATTTAATTGTTCAAATTTACATGTAGAGAGACTTTCCAGGGTGTGCACTCTCCTGGTTCCCAGATTATGATTTTTCTTACTCAAGTCAGGCCTTGTAGGATTCATTGCTGTCTCAAGTCTGCATATCAGCAACAACTATAGTGGCTTGCCAGCCCAGATCCTGATGTTTTTAGCCACTTGGCTGAGCCTCAGCTTTGTTGTGCAATTCTGAGGTGAGGTGGCCTAGTGTCCCTCTGCTCAGGGTAGTCCCTGCATGATGCTGTGCAATTGCCTACTCTCAAGTGGTGTTCCCCAAGTTCAGTTGGGCAGATGAGGATGTCCACTTCCATTGGGATGCCCTGTAGCTCCCATGCTTCAATTGCTACATTTTCTAATAACAAAGCCAGTTGCAGTGCCTGTTTGAAGTCTAATTGGGCTTCAGCTAATAGGTGATTCTGCATGGTTACATCATTAATCCCACATTCCAAATGGTGTCTCAGCACCTCATTCAGGGTTAGCAAAAATCCCATGCCTCTGCCAGTCATCTTAACCTCAAAAATCCCTTAGATTCCCCCTGTTCTCTAATAGAGAAATAAAACTGATAGCATCTCAGAATTAGAGGAGGTTTAAGATCATAATATTTCTTAACCAACTCAGTCAGCTCTCAAAAGGTTTTAGTGTCTGGTGCCTCTAGGAAAGAGAAATTCCTTATCACAGAATGTTGTGGGTCCACAAGCAGTCAAAAGGATTACTCAGTGTAGAGCTGGAGAAACACAGCAGGCCAGGCAGCATCAGAGGAACAGGCAGTCAGGTCAGGACCCTTCTTCTGTATTATCTGACTCCAGCATCTGCAGTTCTTACTATCTCAAAAGGATTAGTCATTGCTTTCCATCTGCCCCAATGTCATTTGCCTGGAAAATGATCACATTCATTCCACATACTGGGCCCAGGATCAAATGAGTCAAGCTTCCAAAATAGCAACATATTACCAGAAATGCTTACCCCACCTCCAAGATGACTGTTGCAAGCAAATATCCTTCAGATATGTACTGTTTTCTCCTGTTGCCACTGAAATAACTGCACAGAGGCCAGTATCCTGTCACC
>NW_025967183.1:0-25000 GCF_021869965.1 Rhincodon typus
GACTTTCAGCCTTCTGAGAGAAAAAAAAATTCTCCTCATCTCTGTCTTGAATAGGCAATCCCTTATTTTTGAAGGTTGATCCTTGGTTCTCGATTGTCACACAAAAGGAAACCTCCTTTCCACATCCATACCAACAAGCTTCCTCAGAAAGTTATATTTTTCAATCAAGTCACCTCTTACACTTCTAAACTGGAGCAGATACAAGCCAACCTCATAAAGCAACCCATTCGTTCCAGATATTAGTCTTGTAAACGTTCTCTGAACCTTTTTTGCATGTCAATTTTCTTTTAGTAAAGAGACCACAGTACTCCAGATGTGGTCTCACCAATGCTCTGAACAAATGAAGCATGCAGAAAGAATACGTTATTTTTTTCCAGGTAAATGATATTGGGGCTGATGAAAAGCAATGGGACATTCTACTGATAGCTGGCAGACCCACAGCATTTTTGGTTTTTAGGAGCCTATTAGGAGTTGTTTTTTTTAAAAGGTACAGATCTTTCCTATATTGTCTGTGCTGCAGATACTCAGTAGATGAAACAGCAGTTTACACCTGTGATTTTGCACCCACTTAAGGGCCTCCTATTGCTCCCATTGTGGGTTTACCTGTGGTACCATATTGTAGCACAGCAGCTATAATTGTGCAGGCTGATGATTGGCCAGGTGTAGTCAATATCTTTGTGGAGGCCCCTGTGCTTAATCCAGTGTTGTCTTGGGAGGATGCATTTCGCATCCACCTCCATCAATGATTACAGCCCATCCACAAAGGCAGTCCTAACACGGCCAACACACTTAATGATGCTGCGGGGACCGGGATGCTGCCAACATCTCTCAGAAGCAGGATTTCCTCTACATTGCTTTTCTGTTGCTCATTTTCCAGACAGCTTGAAACAAATTCCTTTTTTGCAAGATAATTCTCCAGAGGAACCCAGTTCTTTAAAGGGACTATTTCCCTTTAATGTTCCTGTTTTTTCCCCCAAAACCACTGGGGCCATCACACATTCATATATGCTTCCTGTTATTTCCATGTAGATTTCCAGTTGCTTTGCTTTCTTTTTATTAATTCTGTTCATTTTGAGTATTAAGTTTTAATTGGCTCCTTTTTCACAGATGAGGTGTGACCCATAGATTCATAGAATCCGTACATTGTAAAAGTGGGTCATTCAGCCCATCGAATCCACACCGACCCTCAGAGCATCCCACCAAGACCTACCCCTTCCCCTCACCTGTCCCTGTAACCCTGCATTTCCCAAGGATAACCCACCTAGCCTGCACATCCCTGGACACTATAGACAATTTAGTATGGCCAATCCACCTAACCTGCACATCTTTGGACTGTGGGAGGAAATGGTGTAGACATGGTGAGACTGTGCAAACTCCACACAGTCACAGTCGCCTAAGGGTGGAATTGAACCTGGCTGTTTGGCACTGTGAGGCAGCAGTGCTAACCACTAAGCCACTGTGCCATCCCAAAGTGGAATTTGACTGATAGTGTGTCTATGTACTGTTTTATTTACATTAAAACATTGCTAACAATATGTTTGTCTGTTGTGCTGTTCACATTTAACAGTTTCCTACATGCAATTTTTATTACTTAAGTAACATACAATTAAATTTGATAATATAAGATGAGGAGATCTTCCCCTGGTACTTCCAGTGATTGTTTTTTTGTTTGTTATTTTCGTGTTTTAGTAAAATGAGAATAAATGCAGGTTAAGGTGGGGAAGAGAGATTTCACATCAATCTCACAATAGACAAATTCCACAGAAGATATTAGTACAAAGTAGAAGCTTTTTTGTGAAGGCCAGTGTGAAGTTTAATTCATTTGCCATTTCCTTATTTTCCATTCATTCTCCAGAGTCTCCTCTTATAGGACCAACTTTCACTGTTAACTCTTTACTTTTTCAAATATCTCTTGAAATTCTCACTATATGATTGTAAATTTCTAGTTGGCTTTCTCTCTTGCACTAATATTCCACCCCCTTAATTAATCTTTTAGTCATTCTTTTCTTCAAATTATCAGCCCAATGCTTCAACCTGCCATCTATCTTTGTGCAATTATATGTTTTTGCTTTAAATTTGTTGGTGTTATTAATCTATCCAGTTAATCCCAGATAATTGGTCTGCCCCTTGGAAAGATTTCTTTCTTGCTTGAATGTATCTGTTCTGTGTGTTATGAAATATCCCGTGAATGTTCACTACTGCATCTCTACTGATCTATTTCTTTATCCAATTTGGCAGTTTGATTTAGCTAGCTCTGCTTTCATACCTTTTAAGTTGTTCTTAGCCCAAGTTTAAAATGCTTATAATGACCCACTCTTCTCTCCCTCAAACTGAATGTAAAATTCAATCAGACAGTGGTTGCTTCTATCTTGGGGCACCTTCACTACGATGTATTTCATTAATTGTACCTTGTTACAAATACCAGGTTTCATATAGTTTGCACTCTGGTTGGCTGCACTGTTCTAATTAACCATCCCAAAAACATTTCTGATCTCATAATAGCATCCTTGATTATCCTCCCGATTTTTCAAGTCTATAAATAGATTTCATCCCCCATGGTTCACCCATACCTTTTTGACAAGCTCTCATTATTTCTCCCTTTATACTCCATCCTACAGTGTAGTTACTGTTTAGGGCCTGTGTATCACTCCCACTATTGACTTCTTCCCTTTATTGTTTTTCACCTGCACCCAAACTACTGGTACGGCTTCTGTCTTCCTAAATGACCTGAATGAAAGAGAAAAGTGTCAAGAGGACAAAGTTGTATATGTTGAAAGCCTATTGAAGGAAGTGAGTGAATTGTGAAATGAAATAAAAACAGCAAGTGCTAGAAATACTTAGCAGCCACACACCCTGCTTTGTAGTCAACACTCATCCAACTCTGGTCTCTTGTGCATACCTCTTGCTTTCAATCTACTATAATGGCAAAGCTTTGAATGGTTAAACCTTCACTTTGTTGAATTCATCTTTGAACTCTATTACGTTTCTTCCTCCTCATCTATACTTTTGGCCATATCTATGAATCTTCTATGATCACATCACAAGGCAGAGCATTTCCCAATTATGTTCTTTCTGTGGAAAGAAAGTTGCATTAGAATGGTCACTTTTATCTGATTAACTTTTTTTCACACATTAAGGTGATGATTTGTTGAAGTATTCATGAAATAGACACAGTTTTCCCTAAATACGGTATAGAATTAGCAGTTTGTTGGCCTCTTTTGATAATTAGAATCACCTTCCATTTCATTATGTTCCAACAGGGATTGTCTTGCATTTGAAGATTGAAAATAAGAACAGTGATGAAGACACATTTTAGAATATAAGGCTACTTGGGTAGGATTTCGTCCAAAATTAAGACGTTGGGATTACGTGGAAATAATTTTATTTAAGTTGCATATAACTATCCAATAATGTGGGAAAACATACTTGATCATTAGCAGTTCTGTCAACTTCTGGAATGTTTTCGACTCAACCTAGGAGGAGCAGGTGATCAGTGGTTGTCTTCCTATCATTATTTTCCGAAATTTAACTATAATTGGAGTCATTTATCTTTGCTGGTATACTAGACTTATCTCTGTGTTTGGGAGCTTAATCAATTCACACTTTTATGTGTATTTGGCTGACTTACCTTAAACCTTTTAGCTTCCACTCAAATGAAACTTTCAATTCTTAAGAATATATTTCAAGAACTTTTATCACCTTTATGACCTTCCCTCTAACCCTTCACAGCTTCACTCAGTTTTTTCCACTTTCCTAAACATCTTTGTTTGGGTATCTTCATGAGTACTATAAAATATAACAAAGGGCACATCTCTTGAGGAACAGGGCCATTATTGACGTGATTAAATTAGTCATCTTGTCAAGATATTTGATTGTAAAGATACATGTTCAAAACCATAATTGCCCTATTTGACCCACAATGCAAAATGGTCCTGTGAATGTGCAGACATGGGCCATGACATCAGCTGACCGCTGCAAGCTGCTGAAGTGTTTGCATATATGCAGCTGATGACAACATTTCAGGATGTGCTTGTGCATGCATTCTTGATGCCACCATGCACAATGACATCAGTGACAATGCATGTGCAGATGGGACCCCTGGAGGACATGGCAACTGTGTGTGCAATTCCTTTCAGTCAGGACCTGTTTCATACCCAGAACCTGGACATGGAGATGGCAAAAGGGAGCAGCAGATTAGGGGGAACACGTGCAGCAACAGTGGCAATGGCTTCAGCCCCTAGGTACAGCTCTCTTTGCACCTGGAAGAACCCTTCACTGGAGCTACGGAGGCTGTCTGTAGCTGCCAGTAAAGGATCCTTCCTGGTACAGGGAGGTTGTGCCCGGGGTTGGGGCAAGCGTGGCAAAGGAGCAGTGGCCGAGGAATCATTGCCAGTGAGAGGAAGCTTCACTTCGTCAGCCCCAGTCTTCCCAAGTCCTGGATTGGATTTCATCATGAAAGTTCCAGCAACACCATCTTGGAGACTGGCTCTGCTGAATTCCGTTGCTTTATAATTATGTATAGCACCTGTTTATATGTGTTCGTTCTTTCCAGGACCTAGTGATGGCATTTACTGCGTTCATAGCCATACTTAATTTTTTTATTGTTTTCTGGTTTACACTCTCTCTTAGTGCTTAAATTGTGATGGAGATTTGGGAATTTTCTGATTTGTGCTGCACGGTTTATTATCTCATTACTCAAGAGCCATGGCAAAATCAGTAGACTCTCAGAATATATCATGGCTGACTGGATCTCATCCAATCTATTATCTAGTGCTATCTGCCTTTTCCCCATATTCCTGACCACCATTACTATCCAAAAAAACACCCAATGGTCTCTTGAATGCCTCAATTAAATTTGCCTCTGCCACATTTCCAGGCAATGCATTTTATACTCAAACAACTTGTCATTTCTCTGTCAGACTAGCTGCAGGATGCTAGTTAGGGATTTCTGACAACGTTAGTACATAGAAATGCTTCACCTATATTACAGGGATCTTTCCAGTTGCAAGCTCAACTTGTTAGGATGGTATCCTAGAATGGGATACCCAATCAGCATCATTTCTTAACTTTTCTGAATATTGATATATGGAATATTTTTGAACATTTAATTGCTGTTTGTTTGACTGAATGTTGCCACTGTCATCTATTTTTACATTCTAAACATAAGTCTTATGCTAAGTCTGCTGTCAAACCCTTGAGGTTCATCACAATCTGTATTTATTTTCAAAGAGAACTGTGAATTATAGTTTACTTACTGAGTTGGGAATCCAAGTTTGCAGATAGTATTTTGCATACCATTGATGAATTATTTTCATAATAAAATGAACACACACAATGTTGTACAGTTGTTACATCAGTTCTGCATATGTTATTATAAACTGAGACCGGGCTAAGTTGTGGCTGAAGATGTCTCTATGTGTTAGTGCAAAGACACACAAATCAGTGTACATTGGAAGGTGCAACAGTGAGGCACAATGAATAGGTGTCTGTTACTAAACAAATTAAATGACTTAATGATTATTATTGACCATTTATTGTGAATTTCCAAATATTGTAAAACTAATACTAAACAAGATTATGGAATAACTGGAACGTATTTTAAGGGCTGCTTGTTAGAAGCCCAAATGAATTATTAAAACTCTGTACTACTCATTTATGGATGACTTTACCTCTTTCATAACTTTGAGGACCGAGAATTACGATTGATGCTATCTCACACTAAATCCAAGACCTTTATTGGTACTTTTACACAGAGCAGTTTCAAACAAACCACAGTTACCCCTCAGGAGATAATTTTGAGATGGCAGTAGGTTGGTTAGGAGTGATCTTTGACCAAAATTGTCTTACTTTATTCACTGAGACTCTTCGTATCAATGAGTATTATCTTCGTGAGTTGAAATTAGATCATATATTTAGCCCTAAAATGGTTAATCTGAGATGAGTAAATTTTTTGGGAGTGATCTTAAACTGAGATCTTCCTGGTTGACCCATTGGGAATCTGCTTTTTTTAATTCAAAAGTTGTAAAGGTTATTACTACATTTTGAATTGCAAATTACTGTGCAACTGGAGAGGGTTCAGAAAACGTTTACCAGGATGTGGGTGGGAATGGAGGGTTTGAGATACAAAAATAGACTGGAAAGGCTGGGACCTTTTTTCACTGGAGCATTGGAGGTTAAGGGCTGACCTTATTGAAGTTTATAAAATCTTGAGGGGCATAGATAAGGTGAATGACAAGCATCTTTTCCCTGGGTGGGGAGTTCAAAACAAAGGGGCATATTTTTAAGGTGAGAGGAGAAACATTTATAAAGGGCATGAGGGGCAACTTTTTTAATAGTGGTTTGTGCGTGGAATGAACTGCCAGAGAAAGTAGTGGATGCAGGTACAATTAGAACATTTAAAAGACATTTGGATAAGTTCATGAGTAAGAAATATTTGGAGGGATATGGGCCAAGCGCAGGCAGGTGGGACTAGTTTAGTTTGGGAACATGGTCGGTGTGGACTAGTTGGACCAAAGGGTCTGTTTCTGTGTTGTTCTATGATTACCTTTCTCTTGCCAAGCATGTTTCATGCTGAGATGCTTCAATATTGATGCATACTCTTGATAATCGTAATGTGCATTTCACATCCAGCATAAAGCCCAAACAGTTTGACGCTGTTTCCAGCCTCTCAGTGTAACGTGGCTGAAAGGCCATAGACAGCAAATTTTTCCCATTTCATCTCTTACGGTCACTGTCCCAAGCTTTAGTGTGTCCTTCAACATGTCCTAGACCATTGAAAGTGCTGCCTCGGTTGAGACCAACTCTTTATACTGGAAATCTAGCAAGTTTGTGATAGACCAAAGAGCGTCTTTCACCAAGTTGAGGGTCCTCCAGCTGCAAGTAATTTATAAGTTTAACTTGAGGTGTGCCTTGTGAACAACCCTTAGAGCACAGAATCTGTGTCATGGATCTGCTAAGGTGAACATTGAGAAAAACCGCTGCATTTCTCTCCAGGCCTCCTCTGTAAAGGCACATATCACCATTGCTTCACTGTCGCTGGTTCAAAATCCTGGAAGTTCCTCTTGTGGGTCAACCTACAGAATGTGGACTGCAGAGGTTCAAGAAGGAAACTCACTACCACGCTCTGAAGGCCAAGTAGGGTCGGGCAATAAAAATGCTGGCCAGTCAGTGATGCCTATGTGCCACGAATGAATAAAAGAAATTTGTGTGTTAATTATGTGCAGATAATGATTAAAAGAAAGTGAATTCATATGATTGCATATGAAAGCTTATTGCACTCATCATTACTGAATAAATCTCTTTTCTAGATAAGGCAAGAGCGACCTGAACGAATGCCTGATTTGAAAGCTTTAGTAGATAAAAGATTTAATGAGCTGAAAAATCTGAACAAAGATGAGGATCTAATCAAAAGTGATAAATATATACACTTTAAAGGTCAGTTGAAGGAGATGAGAAAGCAAGGTAAGTGCTTTTATATTTAAAACATCACTGTTATTGTTTGCAGTTTATAGCCTTGGAAACCTAGCAATGCATTTTGAAGGAGTTGCATACCATTAATGAAAATGGAAAATCATAGTCCACTACGATCCCGTAAGTGTTAGAAAGTGAATTCAAAAATGAGACGACTGTGGTCTGCTTAGTTGGTTTTCCACAGTCCTGACATTGTTTCTGTCTAATTAGTTGTTGGTCTGTAAATTGCATATAATTAATGACATAACATTGATCTATACTAATTTACACTTTCCCCTCAAAAACAAAGTGTGATTCTTTTGAGGAACCATGATAACTTCGAATTCTTCTTTTATACCTCCATGTCTCTCCAACCTGGATTTCATGCGTACCCTGCCCAGCCTATTGTTGTATTCAGTGCAGCCCCCTCTCCAAGTGGTGGGATGTGTTTCACACAGTCCAGTAGCTACCAAGTGTTTCTACACCATTCCTTCCATCAGTTTGGTCGTAGGACTCAGTGCTTCAACACATTTTTTCCAATTCCTTACCCTTCCTTATAAGTATATAGGCTGTGGCTCAGAAAAACCCCTGTTCGACATCTTGGTGCCAAAGGAACTTGTTGAAGTTTTTGTTATAACACATAATAGGAGTCCCATGTTATTTTTTGGTTGGACTGCTGATGACCCATAATAAATTGAGCCGAGTAGAAAATTGGGTGAGAGGCTGAAGAGGCCCTTAAACCAGGTGAACAAGTTTTCTCTTCATTGGATAGAACTTCAAGTGCATTAGATTCTAGGTAAAGTTGCAAACACTGCTGTGTTTTATATATGGAAAATTTAGCTGTAAGATAGGACTCAAAAGTTAATTCAATAATAGTCACCTGGTAGTACAGTATTTAAGTATTACTGTAAAAAGGATACACTGTTCAGTCTTTTCATCTTGCACTGATCTGGACAGACAAAAGCATACCATTTCAATTGCAAATACTGCTTGAGGAAGAGGTTGCTGCTATGATGGCAAGTACACGCTGGTAGCTTGTGGTGTTGCCATGGAGAAAGCATAAGAAAATATTTGCTGCAAAGCTTTTGTTCAATTGAAAAGGCAAAATTCCTGGACAAATATCTTTCCCTTCTGTGGACCAGAATGAGACAGCTGTGTTTAAACTGTAAAATTCATCAGCAAAAATGATTGAGACTTTATTTTGTGATAACCAATGAGGATATGCTCAATGCCTGTATGGAAGTAGTCTGCCTTTATGAGCACTTTAAAAAAAAAGTTTGTAGAACAATAAGGCATTGAAAACTTCTCAATTTGATTCTATTCATATGCCTTGTCACCACAAATATTTTACTGTGATTGATCTTGTACTGTTTTTCACTCAGGAATATTTGTAATTGATTGAAAGAACAATTCAACCAATAATTAACTGGATGACATTGCTTACAATATCTTCCTTCTCTAAACAGTTTCTTCAAAATATTCTTAGTTACACACTTCAGGATGTGAATCCTGTTTCAACGATCAGCATAATTTATTTCGGAGCATTATGTTTGTACAGAGTGTCTTCTTTGCCACTGTGGCAAATACTTTGCTGAACATTGCAGCAGCATTTTTAAAACTTTTTGTTCATGAGATGTAGGTGCCTATGGCTTGGCCAGCATTTATTGTCCATACCCTTAAGTGATAGTGAGCAGTCCTTAGAGTGTCGGAGGTCATAATGGCTTGTGAAGGCCTGCTACTGTTATAGTCACCCATTGTAATGCCCAGATCATGAACAAGATTCAGTTTTAATCACTTTTGGACAAGATAACCCATTATGTTAAGCTCTCGGTTGAGGGGCAATGCATTGGCTCCCTTTGTTCATGAGTAGAGCATACAACAAATTAAACAAGGAAAATTGAACCATCTTGCTGCAAGACCATATTCTGTTAATATCACGCATATGATAAAATGATTGAGCACCATTCAACAATAATTTGTTCTTACATTATGTCTGCTTAAAGACCCAATGTTGGCAGATATGTTGCATACTCATTTCTGTGCTACTTATCTTTCCCTACCTTTTTGGATTTTTCCCAGGCCAAAAGATTGGGCAGATAGCTTGCTGCTTAACCACTGCTAATTCTGCTATGCAACTCATTGCTTTGAGATGTGTAGGACTTTAGACATCCCATAAATTTTGTCTAGGTGGAAGGAAGAGAGATCTGAAGCTAATTTTTAAGAGAATTTGTTTCCATTTGATTTTAGCATTTATGATTAGATGCTTTCGGAGGAAACCCATCATCTGCATTACTGTATCACATTTAAAATTCTGAAATTCAACAATTCAGCAACAAATGACTGAACATTGGGAAATATCTCACGTAAAACCATTTTTCAAATAGATCATTGGCAAAATCCATAAAACTATAATTCAGGAAAATGCAGATGATTAAAATCTTAAATAGAAACAAAAAGTACTATGAGTCTCCAGCGCCAGGGTCCAGTAAAGGATGGTGCACATGGTGCTAGTCACTGGAGTCCATGAGTTTAGGGAAGCTGAGGCTATTGGCAAAGTGATTTGTCAATCTGGAAATCAGGAAATCTGGTGTAAAGGCCATCCCAGCTGATGGCTGCTTGGCTGATGGTTGCTGTTCTGAACAACAGCAGTCATTGGCCAAGTGGTAGGACACACCATATTCCTCTCCTTTCTTGTCTACCTAATGGTACTATTGGGTTTTGTCATCTTTCAGTGTTGTTTCCTTAACACTTTCTTGTCTTTCTTCAGATTTGGCTAGAGGCTGCCAAAAAGTAAAGGTTGTGAAAATTGTTTCTCAGCAGGTTCCCCACATTCTTCTAGTGTAGCCAATTTTTTCTCCCTTTAAAGTGCAGACAAATGGGCTCTACAACTCTATTTCAAGTCCTCGAACTAACTTGAGGACCTATTGTTGTTTTAAATCTGCACTCCGCCGCTGCCGCCGCCTCCCAGCTCTATGCTTCTGGCCAATTTCGATGGCAACTGGTCACTGTGTAAGAGAGAAATGGTAGTAGCGAGGCAACCTGCCCTGGATAGCTTGAGGCAACTAGTTTTGACGGTAAATGAAATCTAATATCCTTTTTCCAGGTCCTTCTAGTTAGGTGGAACAAAAGATGGTAGATAGAGATCTGGAAGACTGATCGCCATTGAACATTAGTCATGGTAAATTCTACCGCGCATCCTCTCCTACTTAGATGTGGCAGCATGCTGTGTCGGCAGGTCCATCTGCCAGATAGATAATGACAATTTAATTTGGCACAGGGTCTACTGCCAATGCATGAAAAAAACCTGAAACTTAAGAATGTAGGCATACCTACAGAGAAGTTCATGTTCAAATTTGCAAAAGTGATTACTGATGAAAATAGTCAGGCCTGGTCACAAGACGAGTGGGACAGTTGTTGGAAACTGTTAAATGGTACGCAGAATTGCCATCAAAGTTTATATAAGCTGTGAAAGCACTTTAAGTTATTTGGATGGTTGTTCAAAGAGAGACGAATGGTAAGGAAAATATTAAGAAGCTGAGTAAGACCTGTGATAGTACATAGTTCCATCATTTTGTCATATCCTGTGGAAAATTCTCTCAACTCTCTCATCAGTATCGTGAGGCAAAAGAATGGCTTCTGGTTTCCTGGATATCACACAGATTGTGTGCTGTGTTTCTGTACTTTCTGGTTTATTTTAATTGTGACCTGGCCAGGGAGCACGTGATGCACACCCTACCAGTCTCTAATTTGTTGATCACAAAGTCTTGGACATGGAAACTCCGGTGTGGGCTTTGGTGTTGGCCAGTGGTGGGGACATTCTTATTGTTACTGAAGCCCATGAGAACATTCTGGAATCCTCAACTAGAATGAGTGCTGGATCAGCGGGACTTGAGGATGGAGATATTACTGCAGGGTCCTTAGCTAAATGCGCAGTTCTAAGGGTTCAGTCTGTTCTTATGTTCACGCCTGATCTCCACCCTATCTCAGTGGTGAGCACGAGTGAGTAAACTGTGAGACTAGGAGTGAACTAGATTTGTACACATTCCTTTTGGATGGCTAGAAAAAGGAGTTATCTTGCATTAGTAGAAAAAAGTGGTGAAAATGCTCTACATCTATGTAGAGAGAAATCAAAATTAGTGGTCCTTTGTTAGAACTAATGCAGATCAAGGGCCTGACATACCAGCTTTGTTTCCATCTGCAGAAATGCTGCCAGGTGTGTCGAGCATTTCCAGCATTTTCTTTTTCTGTATCAGATTTCTAGCCGCTGTAGAACTTTATTCTCCTATTCTACATTAAATGTTTGGCATTTATAAGTGTGGTTACTTTCAATTTAAAATAAGGACATTTCTGTCACTCAATAAAAAGATCTTCTTATTTTAGCAAAACTGACGTGCGTGAATAGAAATAGCACATTAAGGTTTTGCCATTTTTATCGTGGAAGTAAATACAGGAGTTATGAACCAGTAGAATATGTCATCTGTCTCATGTGTAAATAGGATTGCTGATTGTTTTACTTAAGAGGTTCAAATGTTGCTGTACAGATGTTGCACCAGGCCTAGTTCAAAGACGATGTTAGGGGCATAACATAAATGACCAAGTTGTGTGTAATTGTTTGACGAAGCTGTGTTGTGAAGTTTACCATACTGAAACCTGAGCTTTAAACAGTTAGACAGACCTCTATTGTTCTCAGTCTGGTCGAGGGGAAGAGAAAGCTGCCTAGAAACAGGAAAAGCACCAGGACCAATGCCCTTGCCCTGGTTAATACTTCAGGCAACAACTGAAGAAAAAAAATGTTTCAGGTCAATGATGTTTGATTAGAACTGGAAAATATGCTGTTACTGATATATTGAAGTGCTGATAAGAAAGATGACATTTCTGATGAGATGGAACAGAAACAGAAATACTGCAAAGATGTAGACTGTATATTGAATTACTTGAAATGGGTGTGGAAATCAATATTTCTCCCTCACTTTATGGAAAAAAAGTCTGATCTATCAAATTTGCTAAAGCTTTTCAAGCACACAAAAGTAACGGAGTTTCTGTAGATATCATTATGGAGTGCAGCAAGTCGTCGACAGTGCCACGTGCATGATTAGAGTACCAAGTAGGATGGCATGAAATAAGGAAAAAGCCTGTAGATTGGTTGAGAACTGATTACACCTGAGAAAACAAGGCTAATGGTCAATGGAGCTTCATCAATATGGCAAGGGGTCAGTTGAGAAGCATACCAAAGAGATCATTATTCGTCATGGTGCATATGACTAACTGGGAGAGAAAGAAAGTGGCCTTGAGTGGTGGGTGGGTTGGGTGGGGTGATCTGCCAGTAGGAAAGAGGTCAACTGAATAATAAAAGGTATTACCAGATTGGGAAAGTGGGCTGGTGAGTAGGGAATTGCATTTCAAATGGATAAAAGGTAAGGTAATGACATTAGGAAAGGAAAACAAGGAGTGGGACTATAGGAAAATTTGCATTACTGGTACACACCAGGAGCAAAGGTGGCACCGGCTAATAAAAAATAAGTACCAGTTATTGGGTCACAACAGGAGTGGGAGACCTGAAAAAGACATGCATTGACTTATGTAGTGATGCTTTTAAGTTTGTCAAAAAGGTTGAGCTGATGCATGTTTACAATACATTCTTTATAAAGTTTAGTAGATAAAGAAAATTAATCACTGTCGATAGTGAGAGGGATGAGTAACGTGAAAATAATTATTGCTTCACATCTGCTATGCCGAATTGCTCTTGTGCATCATTCTCTGTCTGGTTGGAAAGATGTATTGTTGCATTTTGTGAACAGCTCGTCAATAGTCTATTGGCTAAGGAACATCAAAAAGTTTAAAATGTTTCTGGTCTGTGGTCGTCAGGGTGTATCGGAGATTCCGTTTGGAGAAGATTTGCAGTTGCTATAGTGCCAGTCAGTGTTTCTTTTACATACACTAAATTGGTCTAAGCTGTAAAATACAACATAGGAGAATTTGGAGTATTGATGGATTTAATCGTGGAACCAACAGGATAATGCATTTCAGGAATGCTAAGTGGTGACGTAGAGCCAAAGGAATGAAGTATATATTCCAGAACTGTAAAAGGCAGTGGTATAACCACACACGGAGAGTGTGAGCTGTTGCTAAGCATTTTGAGCTATCCTAGTTTATTTTGAAACCTTTGCTGCCAGAGGTCAGAACTTCAAATGGCTGAGCAGTGCTCAATTTAGTGGTTCCTGAGAAAGTGACTGTGCAAATTCCAAAATATTCAGATTCTCCCCCAGTTTCCACCCACACCACTCTCCATCCATCTCCTGGTAAAGGGGGATAATTTGGGTGTCAAGTTTTATTCAAAGGCTTGTTAGGTGAATGGAATTTCTTTGTGGCTTTTTTGTAAAGAGTATATGAACTGTCATGACACCTGTATTTTGATAAATTTTTGGTAGAATGTGATTGGAGAGAATAAATATAAACAAGTAGGAAATAAACTATTGGGAAGGAAAGGACATCTATTTAAATGCCGTGGAAGCAAATTTTGTGCAGTGATTGTGTGGACACACTCAACATTGTGATAAAACTTTTTAATCTATTATAAGCACAGGATATTAGTGATGCTGACATGACAATGATGCAATGTCTTCAAGTTTCAATGATTTTGGTTAGCGTCATAGGAATCATGTGGAAGTGGGCCATTCGGCCCATTGAGTCCACACCACCTTCCGAAGAGCATCCTATCCAGGTCCACATCAACGCCCTCCCCTCCACCAACCCTCTCACCGTCCCACCCTGTCGCTGTAATGCAGCATTTGCTATGGCTGCTTCACCTAGCCTGCATGTCTCTGGACACTACGGGCAATTTAGCATGGCCAATCCATCTAACCTGCACATCTTTGGACTGTGGGAGGAAACTGGAGCACCCAGAGACATGGGGGAATGTGCAAACTCCACAGAGTCGCCTGAGGCTGGAATCGAACCCGGATCCCTGGCGCAGTGAGGCAGCAGTGCTTATTTTATATTGCTTATTTTAGTTCATGTCATGAATTTTACTTGAAAGGAACAAATTGTGAAATTCTTTTTAATTCATGGTTTCTGTGGGCAGATGATCAAAGTATCTCAAATAGCAGATTTATTTTGCAGTTTCATTCTCAGTGTGTTCTACTTTTAGATTTATAATTTCAAAGTGGAGCAGACCTTATTTCCTTTTAATACTACTTGTACATCTTTTTTCTTCTTGTGAAGTACTCAAGGACATGTCACCTCTGAATGCCACTTTGAAATAATAGCCTTCTGTATTTTTTTGATTGTGAATACTGCTTGAGAGGATTTACATTTTGGGAAACTTTGGAGGAATAAGCAGAGGGTGTGTTTTGACATCTTGTTGCAATGCTACATGTAACCTTTTATGTAAGCACCTACACTTTGTGTGAAACATATCCAGAAACATACTAGCGATAATGATTCTCCAGAACACTGACTTTGGAACGCTACCACAAAATATCTTGTAAGACCTATGTGCTTGAAAATGGTTTGTTGTTACCTGAGTGCATAAACCATTAGAAAAACAGCTATAACTTTCTTCTTAGACTATAGGTTTATATCATTGGTTGTACTACATGCTTTGTAAAATTTTCTTTTAGCGTGATGTCAGTTTCCAAATAATCATAGTGGTCTCTAGCTTTACCTTTCTCCACTGTCTTTGATTTCATGAACACTACTGGACTGTTCTGAACAGAAGGTTTTATAAGTTATCCTGTTCAGCTCCCATCAGCATACATTACAATAGAGTAGGAGCTTCTGTGTCAGGTTTCTCTACCACTGTGAAACAAAGTGAACATTGCCCTCATCTAAAAGCACTATGCTAAGGAGGAAATATAATAAATAGCCGCACTTCTCCAGGGTGAACTTTTGGCCTTTACCAATACAAGGTTTTGCCTAGGTTCAATGTAAGCTGTGAACAAATTGAATAAAGAATTACTCAAGCAGTTACTTTCTAACAGTGTTTTCATTTGGCATTTGTATCTGTTGTTTATGACATAGACCATGTGGCAATGCAGGCATAATCATGTGGGAACGGGATCTTCTCAGCTATGGTGAAGCTCCACTTAGCACAACTTTAAATACGGTTCTCCTGGGATTTGACTCATCACAATTTCATTGTATTGTCTACCTGCACATTTAACTAGATGTCATAATTGACACCGGTTGCCTCCCCTTTGTTCATATAACAACGTCGTTTTATACAGTGCTTGTTGATGTCCCAATTTACCTTGTAAAGAAGTGGAGGAAGACATACCAGTCAGTAAAGAATTAAAGCAGGTGGCCAAAAGGCAGTATTGCCCTGTGTGTGCAATTAAAAATAAACCAGTACCATTTAACAATTCTACAGCTAAGTATCTGTATGGTTTTAAAAGATTAAAGATCAACCTGCAAAAGACATGGGAGCTATCCACTTCAGGTCACAGGAAGGTGCCATTGTTACACTTGGGTCCAATTATTATTCAAGTTTATCTAAGGTTTTCATAAAAGCAAAATATTAATTATGTAAGAGGGGTGATGGATGCTGCCAATCCCAAATGATAGCTGCCTGGATCATTAGCAACATGAAAAGGACTTCAAGATACGAAGATCGATAAGAACCTTGGCTGCTCTAAAATAAATGGTCTTTAGATGAATGGATTGAATTGCCTTCAGCCACAATTATGTTGTGATCACACAATGTTCCAGTAGGCACCTTCTGCTTTCTTTATTGTGGTTTGCTGTGCACCAGATGTGCTGAAGACTTGCACTCCAGAACCAGTTACACACCTACCAAGACTGCTCCAATGCAGCTACAAAAGTGGCTTTTGCTCCATAAAGTGAAAAATTGCCTGTTATGACCTATTCACAAAAAGCAAGGCAAATCCAGTCTGGTTAATTGCCACCTCATCAGCAAATAATGGAATGTCATTACACCACTATGAAGCGTATTCATGGAAATGACCTGCTAACCACTGCTCAACTTGACTTTCATGAAGTTCATTTGAGTTCATTTCCACATCCCATTAGGACTTCATTTCAGTTTTGGTCTAAGTACACAAAAGAACTGAACTCATCCAGGTTAAGGTTTTTCTGAAGAAGGGTCTAGGCCCGAAACGTCAGCCTTCCTGCTCCTCTGATGCTGCTTGGCCTGCTGTGTTCATTCAGCTCTACACCTTGTTATCTCCATCCAGGTTGATGTGAGAGTGACTGCCGTCATATTCAAGGCAGCATTTGATAGGAAAAAGCATCATGGAGACCAAGTAAATTTCAAAACTATGGGATTTAGGGCATGGGAAGGATGTGCTCCACTACCTGGAGACATACTGAGCACATTGGCCTGAAAAGCTGCAACTATTTTCCTGTCGTCCTGCTTCTGGGAATCACTACAGGAATTCTTCAAGCCAATGTCCGAAGCCCAACAAGATGAATGTACAGGTTAGGAACAGGATGTAGTTTATTTGGTCCTTGGAAGTGCTCCACTATTCAAAAAGATTATAACTGATCTGATTGCTACACATTGCTACCTACCCTGATAGCCTTCATTCACTTGATAATCAATAATCTACCCAAACTTGCTTTAAAAATATCGAAAAACTCTGCCTCCACTGCAGTTAGAGTACCAAAGACACTCAACCTTCTGAAAAAAAAATCTGCTTATCACTGCCTTAAATGGAGAACTCCTTATTTCTAAGCAGTGAACTTTAGTTCTAGATTCTAGCACAAATGGAAGCATCCTATCCGTATGCAACCTGTCAGGACCCCTTTCTTTATTTCAATCTAACCAGCTGTTACTCTTAACCTGTCTAATGTTTCCTCATAAGATAAATAGTCTGGTAAACCTCCCCTGAACATCCGTGCAGTTACATGGTTCCTTAAATCAGGGGGGTCAGTACTGGACACAGTACTTCAGATGTGTTCACACTAATGCCAGGAATAATCTTAAGCATACTACCACAATTTTTGAGTTAAATTTCCCTTGCAATAAATAATAAAATTGTTAGCTTCCTTTGTCAAACAATGCAGTCCCAACTTATCATCCACTCATATACCATTGAGAAAAAATGAAGTTTTTTTCCACACCTTTTGTTTGGAATCCAAAGGCCTTCGAACAGCATTGTGAAAATAGTTTCTCTATTTGGAGAAGAGCAGCTGTTAACCACAGGGAAGAGTCTTCTGCATTTTCATGACCTTGACATGACCTGCATGGATGTGAAGTTTAGCTCAGGGGATCTTGCAGTTCCATATTTAATGGCAGGAATAAAAATGTTGCCTGACTGGTCAACGACATCTTATTTTCAAAGTGTCCATTTTGAGTTTAAATTCATATTGTGTGACCATGACAATACTGTCTATCTTGCCAGCTTGTAGGTCAAAACTTGAATTTAGCCCACAAGTTTCTGAAGGACATTACAGGAATCCTCGTTTGAAGTTGAATTCTGAAAATCATTGCTTTAAATGAATCATATATTTCCAGAAGAATCAACATTAAAACTAGAAATAGATTCCTTTGGACATTTCCCATCTAGAAAAAAAGAGTAAATTTAATTGCAGAAGCATAGATGTGCAGTACTGTGTATTCTTCACTGAAATAGCT
Source organism: Rhincodon typus (assembly GCF_021869965.1). NCBI lineage: Eukaryota > Metazoa > Chordata > Chondrichthyes > Orectolobiformes > Rhincodontidae > Rhincodon > Rhincodon typus. Next base: position 18,044 of record NW_025967183.1, read on the forward strand.
TGCGAAGTTAAATGCATCACTAAATATAAAAGAAATACAATATCCAAATATATATATATATTATATATTTAAAAATTTGTACTTGTATAGTTTGGTACTTTTAAATTGAACAGGTCCCATCTGGTGGCAGACATTGGTTAGTGCTGGTAGCTGACAAGGTCCCAAGAATAGTTGTACTGACCAGCTGCTGTCACTAGATGGTGCGCAGTTCTTCAGTTTGAGATCAGAATGGGAATCAGGAGAAGGTACTTGCCAGAAACCAGACCCTGCAGAATGTGGCAACAACAAAATTGGGAAGCAAGGCTGGGAATAGGGGAGAAGAGGGACTAAGGGTGAGGGCAAAAGTACGGGGGGGGGGGGGGGGGGAGGGGGGGGGGGCGGGGGGGCGGGGGGGAAGGGGAGAAGATCCTGGGGGGAAGTAGACAACAGAAGAGGAACTCTTTGGAAAATAATGTTAAAGTGAAGCTGTATACTAAATGGTTAAATTTTCATACTTTATTAACAATGTTTTAGTTAAGTGGGGTGGGGGGGACCTTACTGTATAGATACGTTAAATATCATTACTCTAGGCACACTTTCTGTTGGCAAAATCTTTCCTCTTGTTACTACAAAACGAAGCACCTTTGCTGCAATCAATTTCTGCTGTTTCAATTGCTGCATTTAGTATTTAGTAATAATAACATAAGCACAAGAAAACAGGAATAAGTACATAATTTAACTTTAAATTGGGGAATTATTTCTATATACTTTAGTGCAATTTACACAATTGCTTGCTTAAAAACCTCATCACAGTTTTATGTCTTATTTTTCATAAAGAAAAGCTAAACTTACTACCAGCATTAACACAATATCATAATGCATCAACTTATGAAACTCATTTGAGAATTTTGATATTATCAGTACTTTGTCAACTGGAACATATATGAAAGGCTTAATCGTGTCTTGTGATGTATATGTTTATGATTCTACGAATGCATCTCCAATAAGACTGTTTCTTCAGGGGTCACAGCTCCTATGCTATAAGTTGAATTGCTTTGTCCTGTGAAGTTAATTGTCATTTTACCTTTTTGTTATTGAGTAGAAGCCCTTCAAGAATTACTAATATGTGATAGTCTTCTCAAGTTACTCGAATTATGTATTGTATGATGACTATTTACAGCACTAAGCTGAGTCCTTGCTAGTGAAATAGGCTAATAGTAATAAACATTTGATGGTATTGACATACAGCATATGAAACTGATTGTGTTCTGTCAGTAACTCTTGGAGAATAGCAGACGTGCATTCAGTGTCTGTAGGGCATCCAACTCTGGTACCAGGCACTAGGGCTGCATTACCACCCTTGTATTCCTTGTTGAAAAGTGCCTGTGTGTAACACAGTTGTCAAAATCTGTTTGTTCTACGTTTCCCTTGTGTTGTGCCAACAACTGTATTGACCTGTTGTGCTCTTGGTGACATGAGAGTGTAAAACCTGCAACTCTACTTATTACTGCTGGTTGCTTGAGTCTTTCTGTACCTTGGAGTTGTTTCACACATTTTTTGGTCAGGTTATAGCTTTTAGCCCTTAACCTTGAGTTGCTCTGGTGTCTGGTGATGACGGAAAAGGAATGTTGCACAAAGTAAAACTGGCCTGGTTGCAGGAGTTAATGTAAACAGGCTGCTCAAACTTTAGAATGTGTCATAGAAACCAGTGTTTTCACAAATTGCTGAATTTACAGTGAGTTGAATATTAACTTGGATCCCTGGAAGCAGTTTAAATGCCAAAAAAAAGTGTGACTCAGTATGAGTCATTTGCTTCAAGTGATTCAGAAGTTATGCACATTGAATCAGTTGGCAGGCATTCTGTTTAGTGTGCTATAGTTTTTTTTCTAGGAACTCATGATCGCATTTAGTTCTTTTAAATTCTCCTTTGTAATAAGATTAGCTAAAAGCACCATGTGCACTCAGTATTTGATTGCAAAGTGAATCATATACACAACTAGCACAAAATGTAGGGAACAATTACTCACTGACAATGATAACGTACTTACAGTTCTGTACTTTGAAGAATTAAATTTGCAGGTCTTAGTTTGTTCCAGTACATTTCGGTTAGTGGTTATAGATGGTGAACACCATTTGTAAATCAAGTAGGAATTTTTTGATTCAAGAAAGTATGTGATAACTTGTTTGGAGGTTGGGTCTATTAATATTAATATAAGAGTTAACATCCTTGAATGTGTAGCCATGTAAATGCTGAATGAAAAGAGATTAATTTTAGATTTGCTGAGATCAGTCAGATGTCCAGTTGTTCTTTTTTTAAATTAAGAATACAAGTCAGCAACTGTGCATGAGCTTTTCTCATTGATTACTTTGTGTGTGCCACTTTTTCTGTTGTCCTTTCTTTCTTTCTCTATTGTTCTTTCATAAAATTGAAGGTGTAGTGGACAGCGAAGAAGGTTACCTCGGAGTACAACGGGATCTTGATCAGATGAGCCTATGGGCTGAGGAGTGGCAGATGAAGTTTAATTTAGATTAACATGAGGTGCTGTATTTTGGAAAGGCAAATCAGGGAAGGACTTATACACTTAATGGTAAGGTCCTAGGGAGTGTTGCTGAACAAAGACCTTGGAGTGCAGGTTCATAGTTGCTTGAAAGTGGAGTGCCAGTTCAACACGATAATGAAGAGGGTGTTTGGTGCACCTGCCTTTATTAGTCAGTGCATTGAATATAAGAGGTGGGAGGTCATGTTGCGGCTGCACAGGACATTAGTTAGGCTACATTTGGAATTCTGCATGCAATTCTGGTCTCCCTGCTGTAGGAAGGATGTTGCCAAACTAGAAAGGGCTCAGAAAAGATTTATAAGGATGTTGCCAGGGTTAGAGGGCTGAATAGGCTGGGGCTGTTTTCCACAAAGCATCAGAGGCTAAGGGATGACCTTATAGATGTTTATAAAATCAAGAGGGGCATGGATGGTAAATAGACAAGGTCTTTTCTCTGGAGTGGCGGAGTTCAGAACTAGAGGGCATAGGTTTAAAGTGAGAGGGGAAAGATTTAAAAGGGTCCTCAAGGGCAATTTTTTTCACACAGAGGGTGGTGCGTATGTGGAATGAGCTGCCAGAGGATGTGGTGGAGGCTGGTACAATTACAGCACTTAACGGGCACCTGGATGGGTATATAAATAGAAAGGGTTTAGTGCGATATGGGCCAAATGCTGGAAGATGAGACTAGATTTATTTAGGATATCTGGTCAGCATGGACAAGTTAGACTGAAGGGTCTGTTTCCATTGCTGTATATCTCTATGACTCTAAATTATTTCTCATTTTCTCTGTCTCTAGTTCTGTCTCTTTCTCTCTGATGCCCTTTGTTGCTGTTGCTATCTGTTGCACTTTGTCTTGACCTGATGGTTGGCAATTGCATAAAAGCAGTTTGCTAACTTTTACTGTGCCACATCGGTAGTATCTGGCATGGAAAACTGAAGAGAGGGACGACTGCTTGAATAATAAATCATCACAGCGCCAATGAATGAGGACCTCAACTTGGAGGACTAAACCTGTACTTAGCTTTTATCAATTCACTTGGTGTAGTATTGCTCAATGTCCTGATTTATTGTATTTGTTTTGTACCAGCATTTTAAGTTTTAAAATCATTCATTCATGTGATGTTGCTGACAACACCAGCATTTATTGCCCATACCTAATTGCTGTTAAGGTGAGCCGCCTTATTGAACTGCTGTAGTCCCTGACATGTACATGCTCCATAATGCTGTTAGGTAGACAGTTTCAGGATCTTGACTCAGTGAGGACAAAGGTGTAGTAATGTATTTCCAAGTCAAAAATGTGTATGACATGCAGGAAAGTCTGGAAGAGAGGTGATCCCATGTGTCTACTGCCCTTTACTCATTAGGCACCAGAGGTTTTGAGTTGGGGAGGGCCTGTTGAGCAAAACTTGGTTAATGCGTACTACAGCCACGTTGTGTTACTGGTGAAGCGAGTGAATGGTTATGGTGTTGATTGGAGTGTTGGTCAAATAGACTGCTTTATGCTCAGGTTGTCAAGCTTATTTTTGTAAATTTGATATTTACAACATTGCGTGTACATACTTTATTAACTAGCTTTCTTTTTAAGTTCTCTGCCCATTAACAGATATGACCCATAGAGCCACAATTTCCACCACCACTAGGGCAAGCAGGCAGGTCCTGAATCCACCTAGACAAAGATTGTCCCAACTGCATGGGGTTGGATCTGATCCACATCTACCATCCAGCCAACTTGTGTCCCTGCAAGGATTCCCATTAATGTGACGCCATTTGCTTTTATATGCATGTTGTGACCTACATCTATGGATAGTGATGGTACTGGCTCCAATTTCTTTCCATTGCATGGATGACCAGGAATTCTTTTGGTTCTTATTGTCTGCCATTAATACATGTTGGAAGGATTTATGAGTTGATCCTTAACTTGTTTGATGCACTTTCCTTGGCTTTCATGTCCTGGGGAGGACTTGAACCTGGACTTTTTTGTCTCAGAAGCAGTGACACTATCCCAATTCATCACAAGACCACCTAAATTATGATAGTGTAGTATTATAATCATAGTTATGATAATTTAGACGTGTTTATGTCTAACTTTGTGCTGTACTTGTCTTTGTCTTGTGAATAGTTTGACATATAAACTAAATTAAAATATAACATGTACTGAAGGGGTGGTGCACCACTTTTTAGTGTTTTTATCCCACATGCAGTTGGCAGATTGACAGGGATGCTGACTTGTCTTCTGCACTTTTTGCTTTTTGCAAAGTTACGAATTCAGATCACCAGAGCTTATAAAATAAATTAACAAGAAATTATAGATTCCTGGATTTAAAAAAAATACAGAAGAGACAAAAGAATGTTTACAAGAGGGAAGTCTCAATAATTCTCAATGGTATACTATCAGGATTTGTTGGAATAAGTTACTTGTTGATGCTAACACTTGGAAGTCAGATTCAGTGGCTGTGATAGCTTCTGCAGTTGGATAGTTAGAGTCATACAGGTGGATGAGTGGGACAGCAGATTTTGGAGGAAAAAGACTACTTCTGCCTTTTGGTTATATATGCTTTGCACTTGTAGCTACCCTGTTGCATCACAGGACACCACTAATTGTTTTGTAGTGTCCCACTCATCCTGTCTTTTACTCACACTCTCTTTCCCTTTCTTTGTCCAGCCAGCTTGCCTTTTTAACCATTCTTGCCTGTCAAGCTAAGACGAGTGACCTATGCAAAAAAGCTAAATCATATTTCTTATGATGAATGTTGGAGGCAGTTAATTTCCCATCCATGCTTCTAAGCTTTTTTTCTAGTCAATGGGATGTACTTGATTGCTTTCTGCATCTTAATAGTAAATCCAAACAATATTTACTTATGTAAATTCCATCTTGGCACTTATTGCGATGACATGAGAGAAATTTCAACCTTTACTTGATAATCAGCCTATGTTGCCTATATGGGAAGCCTTGAAGGACAGTTCTGCAAGGTGTACCAGGACACCTTCTCTATTGGATATGAGCATAGTGAAGTCAAAATTATTTTCCTCCCCCCACCATGCTGTTCAGAGGTTGCATGATGTTTAGTGTCACAGAGAAGGTGACATTTCCTGTAATGCAAGGGCTTCAATGTGATTTGTTCTTAGTATCTTTTCCAGGTAGTCACATTTGGCGCTCAAGCGACCTTCAGCATTCAGTTGACAGGTCAATGTTGCAGGGTCCAATCTTTGGAATGCTTGGCTTTGAGATGGGCTTTTGTGATTGCTTCAATTTTTTGTTTTGCACTGTGTGTTGCTGTTTTGAAAGTTCAACTTCAACACCTCAGTTTTGGCACTATAACTATAGCTATATCTTGAGAGTTACCAGTCTGATAATTAGATTATCATCACTAAGCTTAGATACAGTTCTATAGCAGAAGCAGTCATCCAAGTAACAAGTCTTCATGCATAATAGTTAGCTATTTAATCATGGGGAGCATCATAACTGAAATCTACCCGTGTTCATCTATTATCTAAATATATACGTTTTTCACCAAAGCTGATTGGACAGTGGTTAGGATAATTTCTTCCTACACCTTGCACAAGCAAATGTATTTTCTTATACTATAAAATAAACAGAAAGAGCTGGAAATATCCGGCAGTACCTGTGGAGAGAGAAATGAAGTTATTATTTCAGGTTGATGGCCTTTCAGCAGAATTGCTTTTTCTTAGAACAAGCCAAGTATCTAACTAAGTGTTTTAATGCCAAACTTCAAATTAAGAAAGATTGTATTATCTGGATTTATAACTACTTTATTGATTTGATGGCTTGTTTGTCTTAGTGTTACTTCTTAGTAGTTTCAACATGATTGGTAGATTTTTAACATTATTAGTTTGCAGTTAATGGAATGAAGAGAACATTGGTTGCAAATCTGACTCTGTGTATTGTGACTATTCTCTTATTGTTTAAAGATGTATATCTCCCAGTTTGTCCAAAATCATTTCCTACTTTGTGAAAAGGATTGTAGTCTTGAAACTGGTTTGCTAATGGTTGATTTGGAATGAATGTAAATAATCTATTTGTGGTAGAGAATAGGGCTGAGTTAGCTCATCATTGGTGATTGAATGTCGGTATTCATATCACAAACCATTTTTTAAAGAAACTTCTGCCATCCTGCTTTTTTTTTTACTTTTTCACAGAATGGAGTCATTGAATCCCTACTGTGTGGATGTAGGCCATTCGGCCCATTGAGTCCACACCGACCCTCCATAGAGCATCCCACCTAGACCCACCCTCTACCCTATCCCTGTAACCCTGCATTTCCCATGACTAATCCACCTATGGATACTATGGGCAATTTAGTGCAACCAATCCATCTAACCTGCACATCTTTGGACTGTGGGAGAAAACTGGAGTACCCAGAGGAAACCCACACAGACATAGGGAGAATGTGCAAACTCCACACAGACAGTCGCCCAAGGC
>NW_025967184.1:0-25000 GCF_021869965.1 Rhincodon typus
GAGGTGGTAGGGGGTGGCTGTTGGAGCCGTTCTGTGGGGCTTTTGGGTGAATTTAGAAAGTGTTGATGCTACTGATCCATTGCAGAACTGACTTTTAGCTGCATTATTTTAATCCTGTGGCTGTGATAATTGTGGTAAATATCAGGATGTTGCTGAGATGGCCACTGAAGCAGCCGTACCAGCAGAACTGACACAGCAGAGAAGTGGAGAAAAGAGGCCAAAGGCACAAGAGACCAGACGGTTCCAAATCCTACCTGAAGGTATCAGAGTGTTTTATGAGGAGGCTCTGCATCAACAGTCAGGGGGTCAATGACCTGAAAACGAAACATTGGAATTGCTCAGCTTGGTCAAGCAACTGCTGTGGAGAGAAGAACAAGAGTTAATGTTCCAGGTCAATGAACTTACATCAGAACTGGGCAATGGCATCTGTTGCAGTAGAAATTTGTGCCAATGTCTAGTCACAATTAGTATTGTTTGTGACTACAAAGCTAATACTAGCCCTCAACCCACATACATGCTCACAAACTATGTTCTGGAGTAGGCCACTCAGCTCCTTGAAACTACACCATTCAATACGAACATGGCAGATCTGATTCCTCCTTATTGCTGATTACCCCCATAAGCTTTACCCACCTCAAATTGCTTATCAAAAATCTACTGACCTCCATCTTAAAACTATTCAAAGACTCTGCTTCTGCAGCCTTTTGAGGAAGAGAGTTCCAAAACTTGAGATGCCAGAAACTCATTGCAAGTTGCAGCAACTGTGCCATCTTTGTGGGAAGACAGTGAGACACTTCCATAGAGTCTGCTGCTCAGGAAGGAAGTGCTCACCCATTTCCCCAAACTGCACAGTCTAATTGATTATGTGCAAGGCGTCCTGTGCTGGCTCTGTCAAGAATCACCACGATTTATTCTAACAAGGGATTTCACTCCCTCGCTGTGCTACTGGCTGAGTGACCATAAGTGGCAAATAAATCAGGTGTCTGCGTGGTGTCCTGGAAATAAGCTTGATCCTTTCATACTCCTTTCCAGAAGGAAAGATAAATTGTCCATCAATATCTTTAAATCTTGTAGGAACAGAAGGACAGGTGCACAGATCATCAAAAGTGGCAGGACTGTAAGGGTAAGTAAAGCAATTGGCTTTATTAATAGAGCGTAAAGCATTAGAGCAAGGAGGTGGTATTGAACTTGTATAAGACACTTATTAGACCTCAGCTTGAGTATTGTGTACAGTTGTAGATGCCACATTATGGGAATGATGTGAATTCATTGGAGAGAGTGCAGAAGTGGATTACAAGAATGGTTCCAGGAATGAGAATCTTCAGTTACGAAGAAAGATTGAAGAAGTTGGAACTGTTCTCTTTGGAGAGAAAAAGGCTGAGATCTGATAAAGGTTTTCAAAATCATGAGCAGGCTGGATACTGTAAATGGGGAGAAACCATTACTGCTCGTAAAATGAACAAGGTCCGGAGGGCACAGATTTAAAGTGATCTTCAAAAGAAGCAAATGGTGGAATGAGGAAAATCTTCTCTCGGTGTGTAGTTGGGGTATGGAATGCACTACCTGGAAGTGTGCTGAAGGCAGATCCAATTGAGGCATTCACGAGGGCAACAACTGATTATTTGGATACAAATAATGTGCAAAGGTATGGGGGAAAAGCAAGAGATTGGCACTAGGTAACAGTTCTTGATTAATGAGCTGCTGCAGGCATGATGGGCCAAATGGCCTCCTTCTGCACCATAACATTTTGTTGATTTTGTGATCTCAATGCTGATTGTAGTCTGAAACCATGCAAATCAGAAATCTACAAGACATGTATACCGTTCAACTTTTATTGGAATTTTGTAATCACTTTACCAGTCCTCTTACTTCATAACTTGTGTGTATCTGAATGAATATAAGAGAGATGGAGTGTTTTAATTAGATTGGGTATTAAATACAATAAATATTATGCTTTTCTTTTAACTACATAAAGTAAACCTGTGTATTTTACAATCACTATTTAAACAGTAAAACACTCACTGAATTGTCAAGTGTACTCTCTGAAAAAAAGTAACTCTTGTGGTCAAGGAGTGGAAAAAGAAGCCAGTCAACTCCTCCTCACTCATTTTTAACATTAAGGTTTCCATAAGGACCCTCATCAACTTGTACAGATGCACCTTGGAAAGCATTCTATATGGGTGCATAATGGCCTGGTACAGCAATCGCTGTGCTGAGGACCGTAAGAAACTACAGAAAGTTATGTGCACAGCCCAGACCATCACAGAAGCCAACCTGTCATCCATGGACTCCATTTACAGTTCTCATTGCTGCGGAAAGGCTGCCAACATCATCAAAAACACCTCCCACTCTTCCAACCTCAGCTGCCAGGCAGAAGATACAGAAGCTTGAACACGCACCAACAGGTTCAAGAACGGTTTCTTCCCTACTTTTATTAGACTGCTGAATGGTTCTCTCTAAATTCAAGTAATATTGATCTTGCTAACTTTGATCTTGCTTTGTGCACCTCCTGTGCAGCCATAACGTTGTATGCCCCGCTGTAAGCACCCTATGATCTGTATGTCCTTGTTTGCTATAATCTGCCTGTAATGCTCACAAAACAAAGCTTTTCACTGTACTTAGACTACAATAAATCAAATCAAATCAAAGGTTTCAAGGTTTTAATCTATGCATTCTGCAAGAGTTTGTCTGGCAAAATGCTTTCTCACCCATTCTATTCCAGAGCCTATATTCTTTCACTCCAGTGCTTGGTCAGTCTCCCAATGGAGAATCATAGCCTTTAGTGATTTCAGTTACTGAGTTGTTGCATTAAAGTCCAAGTGATGCTGAGTTTTTATTCCTGCTACTCAGGGACAGTCCATGTCCCTGGTTGCTCTTTGATGGCATTACCTGGAAGGGACAACTGTTAGTATTTATTTACAAGGACAAGTGGAGACAAATGACTGGCTGCTGAAACCAGCTGTATTTCTTTGTGTATAGTATAATGTGTGAGGATGCTATTTCAGTGGGAAAGGTTGGAATGTAAAATGATCGAGAAGTCTGCAACATGCATCTCTCACGTCCCACCACTCTCTGTCGCTGATGTATCCTTAAAATCTGACCAATCTATGATGTTCTCCTCCGTGGGAGAGAAGGTAAATGGGTGCTCTCACCTTATTGTATTCAATTGATTTGTAATAGTAGTTGCCAGCTTGCCCTGGAAGTATCAGTGAGATTTCTTTGAGGATAAATATGTCAAGTTTAAATTTTGGTTCCAGCATGCAAAGAGTAGTAGAGGTGTAAGGACCTGAAGGCAGCAATAATGAGAACATTAATAGGTGGAGTGTGTGGTTTTAGGAGCCAAAGGGACTGGAATGAAGTGTGTTGTAGGGCTTGGAGGGGAATGTCATTAATCAGGACAGGGTAGTGTTATGCATGTTACATCTATAGATATTGTGAGGTCAAGTAGAGATCAATAAATCTGGTAAGAAATGTTACCTTAGCAATCCTCATGTCTTTAAACCTCTTCCTGCCTTGCAGCTAGACCTGTAGTATGAGTGTCCTGTCACTGACCTGCTCTACTGCCTATGCCCACTGCTGGTTATTTCATGTTACGTACTTTGGAGCAAATTCTAAAAAAAATTGGTGTCTGGCTGAAAATTCACTTAAAGCCTTGAGTTCCAGCCAGTCAAAAACAATAACATTGACACAGTTGCATCATTGACATGACCAGGCCAAAACTGTAAGTGGAACATGTCAAACTAGGAACGGGCTCTGCCAAAAAGCTCCATCATGAGAGGAACCTAGGGTCAGAGCGTGCCCAAATTTCATCAGTATAAACATTTTTTTCCATTCTTCCGAAACAGATAACCAACAAATCTTGACTGACTATATCTATACCTTCCCAAATTCAAATTCTTAATTTTGATGACATGTTTTTCATTGTGAGTATAAAACTATAAATAATTAAAGAGAAATTAGAGATTTAAAGGCCAAATTTTCCTGGTTCACAGCATTGAGTTCGGAGACATGACTAGGAGCTAAAGCTCATCCAAAGCCAGGTGTTGGCCTCCAAGCAGCAAACCATGGGGCCATTGAGGATTTCTTTAACCTTTCCCACCTCTGTAACGTGGGTATTGGAGGACCACAGCCATGTCAACAGGCCATCCTGAGAAAAGGATTCCCTCTCCTCACTGAAGGGGCTGTTATGGCCACGCTATTCTTTTTTACAGTTTTTGTAATTTTTCAGAGCACACCTCCATCTTGGAGTGCCCTCACATTTGATTACCTACATTGGCAACTCCCATCTCTCATGGTGGGCCTCTGATTGAACCTCTTGGTTCCCTGGTCCCTCAGTGTCATCAATTGAACAGGGCTAATGGAGGCACCTTTTAAATTGGCCACCTCTGAAAAACATCACAACTGATGTCCCACACAACCCAAACATGAGGCCAGCATTGGGATCAAGAACAAAGCAGCCCATTGAGAATCAATTAGTTTTTTCACCATGAAGGGTTTCAAAGCCAATATCAATGCCAACCTCTTTTTCATTACCATTTAAGTATGAATTTGAGCAAGACTATAATTATATAACCCATTGGCTGCATGCCTGACATGGAATGTATATTGAAAATATCAAAACTATTGAAATTGTATTCAGGCATGCAGAGCATAGCATGTTGTATGGAGAAAGCTTGAATTCTATTGCACTTCTTATAATATTTAATTTAAAATGCTTTGCCCTCAGGCTGCATGCTAGACATCGAATTTATTTTGTAAATCTCAAGGGAGATGCAGCTATAATGATGTACCTCAGAGTGCAAAGTGCTGTATGGAGAAGAGTTGAATGTTATCTCATTTTCTGGAATATACAATTTCAAAGGTTTTGTACTGTACCTTTTCAAATTTCATAAAGTGTATTTTTGGAAGAAAAATATTAGTTTCTTTAGCCTGAGCTCTGAGGTCAATTTCACATCCTCAATTATTTGTTTTAAATAACTTTAGATTTTAAACAGTAATCACAGAAATAGCATCTTGCATTTGTATTTGCATTTTTATATAACAAGAAAGACCAAATTGCTTAAAACATTGTCACATTATTTTGCCTTGATGTTTTAAGTACCTTGGTTGAAAGGTAAAACCATTGCGGTCTTTAATTGATCATTTTATTGTGGGTAAAAAAAAAAAGACCTATGATATGCCCTAGATTATGTTCTGTTCTTCATGCTATTATTATGAGATGATACTGTATTCAATGACAATCATCTTCTCTGGAATAACAGTGAACCAGAAAAGGTCCAGGTTTCCATGACCAATTTACATTAATTTGAGATGATAAGCATTATTTTATTTTTTATTCATTCATTCACAGGATGAGGGTGTCACTGGCCAAGCCAGCATTTATTGCTCATCTCTAATTGCCAGAGGGCAATTAAGAGTCAGTCATATTGCTGTGGGTCTGGAGTTGCATGTAGGTCAGACCAGGTAAGGATGGCATTTTCCTTCCCTAAAAGACATTAGTGAACTGGATGGGTTTTTCCAACAATCAACAATGGATTCACTGTCATCATTAGACTCTTAATTCCATTTTTTAAAAATTGAATTGAATTCTGCCATCTGCCACGCAGGATTCAAACGTATTACCTTGGTCTCTGGGTTAATAGTCCAGCAATAATATCCCTAGGCTTTTGCATCTCTGCAGAGGCAGTTATATTGATAGTTTCAGTTTTATTTTGCTTCCTGTTTTTCCTCCCATGTAAAACACAACAGAAAACTGTGTACAAAATACTGACCCTACCAGGACACCCAGAAAACCCCATAGTATAATGATTCAAAAATTTGAATCTAATCATATGGAAAATGATTCCTTTTATGCAGCAAAAGTTTGCACAGGCTAAGTAAAAACACAACTCACTGACCATTTAAATTCCATCGCATTAAAACTCAGTTTGGTTAATTTATATCATTTTCAGATAAATTACCACGTACAAGTCATAGGTTTGTCTTGTGAAGTCATTATAATTCAGAGACTGTCTGTTTTATAACATAGAAAATGGGAGCATGAGTAGGTTACTCAGCTCTCCAGGTTGCTCTGCCTTTCAATATAATCGTGGCTGATCATCCAAATCAGTAACCTTTTCCTCCTTTCTCCCCACGCCCTTTGATCCCTTTAGCCCTAAGCACTACATCTAACTCCCTCTTGAAAACAGCCTGTTTTGGCATCAATCGCTTTGCGTAGCAGAGAATTTCACTGGCTCACCACTCTCTGGGTGAAGAAATTTCTCCTCATTAGTCCTAAATGGCCCACTTGTATCCTTAAGCTGTGACCCTTAGTTTTGGACTCCTCAGCAATCCGGAATATCCTTTGTGTTTACCCTGTCTAATTCTGTTAGAATTTTATATGTTTCTATGACATATTCCCCACCCCCACTATTCTTTTCAATTCCAGTAAATAGAGTCCTGATTGATCCAGTCTCTTTTCATATATCTATGCTGCCATCCTGGGAATCAGTCTAGCAAACCTTCATTGCATTAACTCAACAGCCAGAACATCCTTCCTCAAAGAAAGAGTCCAAAACTGCACACACTACTCCAGGTGTGGTCTCACCAAGACCCTGTACAGTTGCAGGAAGACATCCCTGCTCCTGTATTTCAATCCTCTAGCTATGAAGGCCAATATACCATTTAGCTTCTTCACTGCCTGCTGCACCTGTGATTGGTGTATAAGGACACCCAGGTCATGTTGTGCCTCTCCCTTTTCCAATCTGTCACCATTCAGCTAATAATCCGCCTTCTTGTTTTTGCTACCGAAGTGCATAATCTCACATTATACTTCATCTGCAATACATTTACCCACTGACTCAACTTGTGCAAATCACACACTGAAACCCCCTCTATATGGAACCTTTTCTCAATTTTCTGGTGGCCTCCTCTTTATCTCTGTTCTAATTCTCAACTGTTTTGCTTTTTTTGCCCCTTTCTCTATTTTTAATATAGTGTGTTACTTTGTCAAGTTTTCTGTCACATCTACCACACAACAGACTTGTGCGAAAAAAAAATGATAGTCATGGAATTAAAAGTAGAAAATGTATGCAAAATTGGCTGAGGGCTAGTAAACAGAAAGCAATGGCTAATGGTTACTTTTAGGTTGAAAGAAGGTTTGTAGTGGTTTTCCCAGGGGTTGGTATTAGTACTTTGCTTTTTCTGCTACATGTATTTATATATAAATTATCTATAAATTTCAGGGAATAATTTTAAATTTGCAGACGACATTGAGCTTTGGAGAATTGTACACTGGGAGGAGAACTATGTTGAAATTTAGAAAGAATTGACAAGTTGGTACAGTAGACAGATGAAAATTGAAGGTCAATGTGGAAAAATATTATGATACGCTTTGATACAAAGGACATGAAGAGACCATATAGAATAAAATGTACTATTCTAAATGGTGTGCAAAAGCACCAAGACCTGGTTGTATGTACATTGAAGATGTAAAAGTGGGTGGAGAGAGCTGTTAGTGAAACATGCAGTATTCTAGTATAACAGTAAGTATAAAATACAGGAGCAGAGAGATACTGACTCTATATGGGACAGTTGTTAGACCTCATCTGGAGTAATGCATATAGTTCTGGGCACCAAGCTTTGAGAAGAATGTCAATGCATTCACGAGAGTATAGAAGATATTTACAGGAATGTTTCCAGAGTTCAGAAATGTCAGTTATGAGGATGGATTGGAGGTGTTGGGACCGTTTTCCTTGGAGAGGAGAAGGCTGAAGGTAGATTTCATAGAAGTTTTCAAAATTATGAGAGGTTGAACACTGTAAATAGAGAGAAACTGTTTCCCCATGTGAGAGGATTGACAACCAGAGGGGACAGTTATAAAGTTTGTAATAAAAAAGCAACTATCAGGTGAAAAATACATTTTTTTCACAGAGCAAGTGGTTCAAGTCTGGAGTGCACTGCCTGGAAGTGTGGTGGAGAGAGATTCGATCGAGGCATTCAAGAGGCTATGCAAACAGTGTGCAGAGCAATGGGGAAATGTCAGGAATTTGACCGAAAGTCAAGGTACTTAGAGAACCTGAGCAGACATGCATATACATTTATAGTACAGAGGAGATCATTCGGCCCATTGTGTCCATTGCCAAACAACAAAGATCTGACTGTATTAGTCCTGTTTTGCAGCTGTTGGCCTGCAGCCCTGGAGGCTATCGTACACAACTGAATGACTAAATACTGATTAAATGTTGCGAGTGTTTCTGACTTGACCATTTTTTCAGGCAGTGAGCTCCAGACTTTCGTCACCCTCAGGAAAAAGTCGGCTCCGAACTCTCCTCTTACCTCCTAACTTAAATCAATAGTCTCTGGTTGTTGAGCCCCTCCGCTAATCGAACATGTGCCTTCCTATCCACCCTAACTTTATCCCTCATAATCTTCTGCACCTATGCCAGATCTTGTATTCTATATCTCAGCTAATAAAGGCAATTATCCCATCTGCCTTTGATAGGCCAAATGATCTCCTTATGCAATGTAATAATTCTGTAATCCTAACTCTCTTCTAGGTGGGTGAAGTAATGGATACATGGGACTAAATGCTCAAAACTTTTGGATGTTCAAAGATGTGCAGGTTAGGTGAATTATCCATGCTCAATTACCCCATGGTGTCCATGGATGTGGAATTTCTGAAGGATATTGTCCAAAATCTGGTGAAGACCACACTGCAAACATTTGAGTGTAAGTAACAAATATGACCATGAGACCACTGCAACAGCAGAGAGGGTGAAATAAAGGTGGATAAGAAGTAAAGCTCAGTATCCTGGTGATTGAAGGGTGTAAGGTTTAACCTTCAGATCGAGATCAAACTAGACCCCAAGGTGGTCATTGTTTTCCATCTGAGTTAATAACTGAGAAGTGCGGAATGGTCTGAGATTTAAAACCAACATCAAAGTTGTGAGTTTGGCAGGAACAGAACTGTATGTCTTTAATTGTATTAGTGTTGGGTTGGAGAAAATTGTGGCCCATCCATGACTTCATAGTCATATAACACAGTGGTGACTGTCAGTTCAAAACTGATGAACGAGTGGTAAAGCAGGGAGTTATTAGTTATGTAAATACTGAAGTGACATCCAAAGACTATGTCACTGACAGATAACATATAGGCCAGCAGGAGCCAATGATAGAAGATTATAGTATTTGTAAGATGACTTTGTTGGATAGTGATGTGAGAGTGGGAAAAGAAGACACATGGCAACATATTCTGACAATGTTGCCATAGAAACAAGTAAATGCAGGACATTTTTAATTATTTATGCCAATCCCTTGATCACCCACTCTGAATATTTGGAACGTTGGGATGTTCCAAACTCTGGGCTTGCCTGGGTGACCTGGCAAGCGCTAAATGGTAAATGACACAATCATTATGTTGTTGCCAGTGCTTATGCAGTAGAATACATTCTTACCAAAGTTATTTGTTGCCTTCCACTAAGCAGAGATATTCACTATCTATTTACTTCCTTCTTTTCAAGAGCTAAAAACAACATTGGTCTGACTACATCAATGGTTGTAGAATTATGTACCACTTGACAGAACAGAGAAGATGATCAAGGATCAGAGAAGATTTACAAGGATGTTGCCAGAGTTGGAGGGTTTGATCCAAAGGGAGAGACTGAATAGGCTGGGGTTATTTTCTCTGGAGCATCGGAGGCTGAGGGGTGACCTTATAGATATTTATAAAATCATGAGGGGTATGGATAGCGTGAATGGTCAAGGTCTTTTCCAAAGGGTGCGGGAGTCCAAAACTAGAGGGCATAGGGTTAAGGTTAGGGGGGAAAGATTTAAAAGGGACCTAAAAGGCAACTTTTTCACGCAGAGGGTGGTATGTGTGTATGGAATGACCTGCCAAAGGTTGTGGTGGAGGCTGGTATAATTACAACATTTAAAAGGCATCTGGATGGGTATATGAATAGGAAATGTTTGGAGGGTTATGGGCCAAATGCTAGCAAATGGGACTAGATTAATGTAGGATATCTAGTCAGCATGGATGAGTTGGACCGAAGGGTGTGTTTCTTTGCTGTACATCTCTATGACTCTATATCTGGATGCCTGATTTTCAGGAACAGAAATTACTCATCGAGAAATTGCTTGCTGTGACAGCGTTCAATGATATGATAAACTGGCTGGATCCATTCATTCAAATATTGGAATAACCAGAATGCAAACAACTTTTAAATGAAATTTTTATCCATCCTATCCAGAAATGACTGAATTCTTCCAAGGATTCCAGTGCTTTGATACTTTCAATTTGTTTTTATGAGCTTACCTGCGCATGTAGATATAGACATCTTCCATTCAATCTGTGCAAAGATGTTATTACACACTTCTGGAAAAGGTGAGACTTGAACCTGGCCAGTTCCGAGGAAGGGTCACCGGACCCGAAATGTTAACTCTGATTTTTTTTTTCACTGAAGCTGCCAGACGTGCTGAGCTTTTCTAGCAACTTCTGTTTTAATTGTTGAACCTGGGCCTCCTGGCTCAGAGCTAGGGACAACACGTGCGAATATACCATTTTGGTTCATTATCCGATTAACCTGGTAAGTCCATGGGCTACTTAATATCATTCTGTTATGCTTATTGCTGCATAATATTTCATATTTATTTCAAAACGATTTCCAATGTACTTAATAAAACATTTAAATGGCAATGCATAAAAATCACTTGGAACTACACTTTGTTGCTGCTTTAAAGCTTTATCATATACAACGTCAGAAGCTCTGAAATACGCTCCTCAAAACTTCTCCGTTAATATGCTGCTTAAAACCTATTTGACCTAAACTTTTGGCCACCTGGCCTGACATCTCGTTATGTTATCTCCTTGCTGGTTGGCAATTTTATTTGAGAATAAATGCAAGATTGACTCGAATTGAAAAATAAGATCCGCAAGACTTTAAAGAGTTTTGGTGACATCAAATGCCTACGTCAGGTTTTGCATGAGTGTGTTTTGCTTGTTCCTGTCCAAAAACGACTGTACTGATTTCAAGGTGTTGTCACTACAGGCCTCATTGGGAAGGGGAAAGGAAAGGAATGAAGTGTCCTGAAGCTCCAGTTGAAGTGACCTGATGGAGGCGCTGATTGAATGAGGGGGAGTGTGGCTCCCACGTCAAGAGAGTTGCCCAGCCTGGATCATTGCGTCAGTCAGGGCAGCCCATGTGATGGTCATGAATTGTGTTTAGAGACAGGATCGAATTCATCTACCGTAATATATCAAAGGTTAACTGTGCATCTGCGAAGCGCTCGAGTAAAACCTTTGAGGAAATGCGGATATATTTAGTAATACTTCATGACCATGACATGTTTTCCTAGAATCATTACTATTCCTAAACCTGAGCTGATCAATTTTGGTCGAACTGTGAATTGCTGAATCTAGACTCGCCTTTCATGTGGTGGGGCGCACAGTCAGGGTTTGTTTCGTTTTGAGAGAGAGAGAGAGAGCGGACCGACTGAAGGCGGTCTCGACAATCTGCTTCCACAGGCGGTAGGTTTACGGGCGGTGCCAGATTGCGTCAATGTGGCAGGGAGAGCTTCTGTCTGTGTGCTTGCTGCAGGTGAAGCCAGTGAACTGCTCTCTGCCTCTCTCCTGCAGCTAGGGCGACTCACACTCACTGCGTGATGTTGCAATCTCCCAGACTGTTATATTCAGCTACATTGTGACCCAGCCTGCATTCCACCGAGACACAGCACACATACACACTCTCTTTCTCTACCAGTTATTGCAACTTTGTTTCTGCCAAACAGGGCTAACTTGTCCCTTTAAGCTTCGACTACATCCCATTCTCACCCCAGGGGGACTACGGCTAAAGTTTGCAATACACCAGTTCGCCTGGACCGTATCGGTGCGTCCGTGAGCACCTCTGCTGAGCCGAGCTGGGATCTTCTGCAGGACTCGACGCCTTGTTTCTGGAGTCTGGGGGAACTCAGTGAGGGAAGGGCAGGGGTAGGGAATAGAACCCCAATTTCATCCCACAGCCGCCACATAGCCCGGAGGTTGGTGGAGACGGATGTCTGAGACTTGTGCGAGCTGATTCTCTGGTCGTCTGTTCGAATGAGGAATGTAAAGACTAGTTAACGCTCTGATATTGGCGTCTTCACCAGCTCCAGACGAAGAAAAAACTTTTTGGTTCCCCCTCGCCTTGCTGTTTGGAATCTCCTGATTCTTCACCCCCCCCTTGATCTCTCTTGCTCCTCAGACCGAGCAGTTTTATTTTTTTAATGAATTTAAACGTGCAGAGGGTGAGTCCCATTCCGATCCTCCGCAGCGGCCGATGGAGGCAGAAGCGGCTAGAGACCGACGAGCCGGCTGCCAAGTGCCCGCGGCTCAGTGACCCACCCCCGGACAGCAGCTACCTCCCCTCCCCATGCTCCCCGAACCCCACCGAGAGCTGCCCGTGCCTTTCTCAGGCCTCGGCTCGGATCGGCAACTACATCCTGCTGCAAAACCTGGAAAAGGACAATGTCTTCAGGGCCATCGACAGCCACACCGGAGAGGAATTCGTGTGCAAGGTGCGGAAAAGGCAGTTGTGTCGGTGCGAATTATATTGGCGAAGCGGGATGGGCGCTGCATTTTATTTTGTGTTGATAATTCTGTACGCGGCGCATGCATGCATTTTTCACAACCTCGGAGGGAAATTTGTCGAGATGTGGCTCCGACGACTGTGTTGAGAGAGAGCTGGGAGTTTGTGCAACTTGAGGTTTTTGATCCCCCCCGCCCCCCAGTATAGTTGGGATTGCACCGTCAGTTCGGTGCTGCCACCGTGTGTGGTCAACAAAGTTGCAACCGCTTACTTTTCTCAAGATAAATCGGGAGGTAGTCTTTCCACCCACCCCCAAAATATCAATCCTGAATAGATAGGCGAAAGTCACTTTTATATCTTTGCAGTATGTTGAGTTTAGACTGTCAGATGTCACTGTGCTTTAAAAAAAACTCTACAAATATTATTAAAGTGCCGGAGAAACTCAGCTGTTCTGGCAATAAATGCCTCGAATCCAGCCCTTTATCGGAGATTTTCTTTGCTTTTATTAAACTTTTAGTGCTGCTTTTGAGCGAGTTTGGTTTTAGCCTGCAATATTCCATTTATACACTTTGCCCGATACCGCTATTAAAACGGGGGCTAACTTGTTGAGAGGTTGATTTTTGTGTGTGTCCCCGGCAGGTTTTTGACATTCAGCGCTACAGAGATGAAATCGGACCGTATCTGCATATCCCAGCCCACGAAAACATCACGGCGATCGAGGAGATTCTCCTAGGGGAGCGGAGTTGCTATGTGTTTCTGCAGAAGGGTTATGGCGACATGCACCTGTACATGAGGAGCTGCAAACGGCTGGGCGAGGAGGAGGCAGCCCGGCTCTTTCAGCAGATTGTCTCCTCAGTGGCACATTGCCACGATTCGGGTATAGTCCTTCGAGACCTTAAACTCAGGAAATTCGTCTTCGCTGATGAACAGAGGTGGGTTTAGAGAGAAGGCATTCCTTAAAAGTACCTCCAGTGTGTTGCCCTTTGAAGGAACCCTACATCAAATTGGCGAATCTCTCGCTAGATTAATGCCCAATAAATTCTGAATTTAAACTAAAGCTGCAGTGAATCACTGGGGTTCGTGAGTGCATTCTTTGAATGGACCATGCTGTGTTCTGTCATGTCATCTCTACACGTTCAATGGGACAGCTTTGTCCTGTTTCCCGTTTAAACTAAAATCAGTGCTGCATTGATAATTTCTTGTGAACATACTTGACTTGACCGAGAAACCCATTGACATGGTTCCGCAGCTGCTTATTCATACCAATTCCAAAGAAGGTTCAGTGTTTCATAAAAGTCACATTAAAAGATGATAATTTAATATGCGCGTGACATCTTTGCTTTAATTCTGTTTATTCAGTGTAAAGGTCGGATTCCGGATTGGTAATTTTTGCATTGGCAATTTAATTCAATTGAACTTGTCAACATATTTTGAAAATGCATTGCTACCCGTTTTGGGGGAATGATAAATCATTTAAAATAGTGCAACTTCATTTCCGAATTCAATGCAAAATATGGTTGGGAAGGTAGTTTATACATAACTAAGACTATAATCTCTTAAAATGCAGAACCACCACCGTGTTACCTTGCAATAATTTGAAGATCCTGTAATTTAAATGATGTCAACTTTTATAGAATGAAAAATGATATTGTTCATGGTATAGAAGTGTTGGGGGAGAATCTGAGTGGATTAATGCGCGTTTCAAAACGATTGTTTATTACAGGTGAATAAAACATATATTGCACAAGGTTATCAAACATTTATAAAGTGGAATTGGGCAAGTGCAGGTTTACTGAAATGTCATTATCTGCAATCTTTTAAATAAGTAAATTATTAATAGAAATATTAAACCTTCAAAATTGCAGCAGACATCTGAAATGAACGGTTCCCTATTTTGAGCAATCGCTCTGATTGTTGGATCCACGTCAGTACAGTTTTTGTTTGCACCTGAGATCTCTCTGCCGACTCCTTGACCGTTTTTAGAACCAATCCAAGCTGCAAATACATCTTTGCTGCCAAAGATTAACCCCAATATTAAACGGTAGTGAAGGGTGTCAGTCCAACCCAGTGATTTAACCTGAGATTGGGAGAGACGAGCTGCTAAAGTAACTTCCCGAAATGTAATTCTGCTTTTTTACCTCTTGTAAGGTTATGGCGTGACTCACCAGCACATGAAGTCACTGAGGCAAACAGCATGGGTAAAATAAACTGAAGGGCTTGAGAGGAACGCAAGACTTTGCTGATAAAGAGTGTGTGTTTGGGGGGTGGAGGGCGCGGTTTGTGGAGAGCTAACACTGACCCTGATCCTGATCCTATGCTGCAAATTTCCGCGTTATTTAAAAATCTAAGACTGTCTGTAACGGGAGGCAGGAAGTCATATCTTTTAATATTATACCTTGGCTGGAACGGTGCGTGATGGCAGTGAATCTGCAGTTCTGCTTGTCTCTGCTAATGTTTGCAGCTGGCTTTGAAACGACCCTTTTTGTTCATCATGTGCTGCAGATTTGGCAACACGGGGGCGGTTTTGCAATTGAAGGGACTGTGTGTCAAAGCAGGTGTTGATTGATTCCGTGTCGTAAGGGACTATAATACACACACAGCAGGCTGCATGAGTCATGTTTTCCATTTACAAAACAGGAGAGCTGCAGGGTTCTGCCCTTTTCACGACAGACGGGTTCAGATATAGGACATGAATACCACTGCTATCGTTTTGCTCCCTTCAAGGGGCAGCCCGTAAATAATAAAGGGGTTGGTGGGGGGTGGGTCATGTTCGCTGTATACAAATAATTGTCTCCAAATTAACCAATTTCATTGGGAATAGTTGCAGTGATATGAAACGACGCTTCTAAGCGCTTCAAACTTTTGAAACAAAACTTGTGAAGAAGGGTCAGCTTTCCTGCCCCTCTGTTGCTGCCTGGCCTGCCGTGTTCCTCCAGCTCCACACAATTTGTTATCTCATAAAACAAAATGGTATTTGCATTTGGGACATCACCACCAGTTTTGAACAAGATAGGTGTGAACTGCTTTTTCAGTTTCTGCCGCACATTAAAACCGAATATAAATCTGAATGGCAATGATTGGAGCTGGTTTGCACTCCCCTCGCCCATAATAAGTTAGGGTTCAGATTTCTGTTTAAAGAATATTTAGGGTATTAATTAAAATTTGAGTGAGCAAGCACTTGTGCATGGGTTGTGTGTGTTGGGCGGGGCCACTGTTGAGTTGCAAGTTCTCTCCTGAGAGTGCCGCCCTCTCCTCCCCTCTCCTCCCCTCCCCTCCCCTCCCCTCCCCTCCTGTTGTCTCCCCACCTCCTAGCGGCAGCGCCTGATGAACTGTGTCTCCTTTCCCACAGGACGATGCTGAGGCTCTCCAGCCTGGAGGATGCTCACATCCTGAGAGGAATGGACGATTCCCTGTCCGATAAGCACGGATGTCCGGCCTACGTGAGCCCGGAGATACTGAACACCAGCGGCTGTTACTCGGGCAAGGCAGCCGATGTGTGGAGCCTGGGCGTCATGCTGTACACGCTGCTGGTGGGGCGCTATCCTTTCCACGACTCGGACCCCGGCGCCCTTTTCAGCAAGATCCGCCGCGGTCACTTCTGCATCCCGGACAGCGTCTCGCCTAAGGCCAAGTGCTTGATCCGGAGCTTGCTGAGGCGGGAGCCCCCGGAGAGACTGGCCGCTTCGGATATCTTACTGCACCCCTGGTTCCGAGCCGCCGCCACCGTCTCCTCCTCCTCCCCCCAGCAGCTCCAGCCCGAGCAGGACGGTCAGAACTCCGACCAGACCGTCCCCCAGTTAGAGACCGACAAACAGCAAGGCAGCCCCTTCCTCTGCTGACCGACCCCGAAAAGGCTCAGAAAACTTCTTGTTTTTCACCCAGCCGTCCGAGGAAAAGGACAGAGCGCCCATTTCCCCAAGTCTCTCCTCTCTCCAGAAGGATCTCTCCCAGACCAATTTTGACCGGTCTGAAACGGGCATTTAAATCCTTCCGTTTGGTAGAAGTTTGTTTTTTTTGCCACAATATAAGACGCTCACCTTGACCCTGTGTCTCCCCCCCCCCCCCCCCCCCCAGTTTAAGACCAGTCGGGATGACACAGCCTAAAAAACCTCAGTCTTGTCTTCTGGAATTTTGTTTAAAGTTCGCCACATCATCCCTGAACTATTTATTGATTTGAAGATTTATTTAAAAGGAAGCAAGTGCAGTCACTTTAACTTATTACATTTCTGTAAGATTGAAATTGTTATGAATTTTGTTAATTTCTATATAATTGGTATTTTTAAAAAAACACAACTTTCCTCCTGTATTCAGGTTCTTTGCAGATATGAGTAGGTTCCTCTTGGCCTTTGGGCCTCTGTATGTGGCCTACAGCCCTAGGCCATCCGTTACCAGTGAAGGAGCTCAGTTACTGAATAGTAGCAGTTCTGAAATCTATGGAGTAGTTAAGAAGCATCAAACCACCAGTGATGACCAGCAGCCCTCACCATTCAGCCCTGTTGCTGCCTGGTAGTGTGACCCAAAGTACATTGTTTGAGCAATGTCAATAACATAACTTGGCAATGTGCAGGGATACCATGTCTCTGGAGGATGCTTTCTAGCTATGCACGATACAGCAACCATCACTATATTGTGTAAACCTATTTAATAAATGGCAGGGAGTCAGTTCAAGGCAGCTACACAAATAGCTAGGGGTCAGATGACATGGATACAGCATTTGAGCTGTGCCATTTGGCTTTCTGATGTTGTCTGGTCCCATTAATTATACTGTCTTGGTTAACTATCCCATAATGCATACATGATCATTATAACACAATAAAAGATTGCATTATTTTTCAGTGAAGCACTCTTTTTTTATCAGCATTAAATGTCAGAATCTTGTAAACTTCCTTCTTGACGAATAACTCGTACAGCTAATCCTATTTCTGAAGATGACAAAAAAAATTGGGAATAATTGGCAACTGGTAAACCTCAGGTGGTAATATTTACCAATGGAAAAGTAAAGGATAGCTTGGATGCATTAAAAAAAAGTAAACATTGTTTAGGGCATGTGTTTGAGGGTGTAATGTACTCTCAGACTTTCAATTCTTAACCCAGTGTGGTAAAGCCTCCCAATTTATCAGTGATTAGCTGTGTATTAGTGACATTCTACTAGAATATGGTGGCTTACAAGAGTCAGGTTTTAAACCCTGATCTTTCGTAACCTTTTTCTGATCTACAAACCACTCAAATAGTTCTTTCAGGCTTGGAGATGCATTATAGTCAGTGCCACTGCTCTTGAATTGTTGTCAGCCTTTACAAAAGGGGTAAATAATCATTCATTTAACAGGGAATATATTTTAATTTTGTGATTTTTTTTTAAAGTACAAGCATCACACAAATGAGGCTAATATTTGTGAAAACAGCCAAAATATTGCCTTGTTCAATGCCTCTTTGGATGTTGCTTACCATTTCAAAATGTGATGCGGATGCTGTGAGCCCCTGTACAGTTGATGTTACCACAAATGACTTCCCTGATATTGCCACTTCCCCACAGGAACTTTTAAAGTAGGACTTTTTAAATGCAAGCCTATTAAAAGGCACATTTGTCAATTCAGTAAGGAGACACATGTTTAAAAAGTGCAGGTTAAAAAGCACTGGTGTTATGCACTCATTACCCGTGATCACTTTAAAACATTGTCAAGCTGTAATGATATCTTGACTGTATTTTCACGGTTGTGAAGCATCACAAAGGCATCCAAGTTATGCCTGAATGTTACACACTTGATCCTCAGTTAAAAGGTGACCATTGTTATTTTTGCTATGTCCTTCTTTTTGTGTTTTAGAGTAATTATGAAGATGTTATTTTCTAAATGTACATCCGTTAAAGAGCTCATTAATTAGTTTTTCAGCTTTTCAAATGAGGTCACCAACTGTAGGGGTGAAGCCAAAGGTAACAGCAGGGAGATTATGCTTGAGTTGGATGTTGCATTTTTCATTAACTACTGTGTATGTTCTGTTAATACCTCATGTGAAGTGGACAGGTAATCTGTGTCTTGTCTTGCATTTTTTTCAGAAAATATTGTATTGTTGTTGTGTTAAAGATCAGTGTAAATGTGAATTATTACAAGCAATATTAGAAGAAAATCATGAGGTTTAAGGTTTAAGGGACAGTGACATTTTTCTGTTGCACTGATGCTCTCATGGTTGTTAAGCTTATAGTATCTATGATACAATGATAAAAAGATAAAACTACTGGGAAATGCAAACCCAAACTGGCAGCAATGCCCTGTTGAAGAATATGAAACACTATTTTAGAAATGTAAATAAGTGAAAATGTACAGATGTAAATGATCTTATAGCAATAAAGACAAAAATATCAGAACAAATAACAGTTTCTGCTGTTTGTTCCATTAATCAAAGTGCAGTAAGAGTTTGAAGAATTAAAGTTCTCTTTTACAGCCGAATTGTTTTGGAAGACTGTCAATGACAACAACATGGTCCAATTCAATGATAGGCAGGAGTTGACTTATCGAGAATTTATACATGCATTATGCCTGCTAAGGTGGTCCACTTCATGCTTAGCACAGGATGCAATGATGAAGTCGCACAGGTTTGATGCATCCTTGCTGTAGTAATGATACCGGATTTTGCATTCAGAAAAATGTGCAGGAGATGGAGGAACCCAGTATATGAGCTCTGTGTTCGATCTACTGTGTGCACTTGGCTCTTGAGTGAATATACTCATGATTAATATCTTGGTTTCACCTGATGACTAAGCTGTTAAAGGAGGAAGCAGACCTGCCTGTTTTGCAGAACAGGAATTACAAAAGGGAGGCCAGAGGCATTCATAATATGCTGGCAGACAAGGTGACATCTCTAGTGTGGCAGCAGGGACATTGCGGTTAGCTCAGTTCGGAATCCGATCCAAAATCTCTTTGTGTATCTACCTAGTATAGTTCTTCATATTTATGCTGGCAAGAAAGAAGTGAAGCAAATAATGCCAAGGTGCTGAAGGTATTGTGGGTGCACAGGAAACCTGTTGCTCCATTTTATTTCACAGTAATTTCTGTGCTGCTGATTGCATTGACACCTTCCTTGAGGATGGTCCATGGACGTAGAAACATAGAATAACAGAGCAGGAGGAGGCCATTCGGCCCTTTGAGCCTGCTCTGCCATTCTTCACAATCATGGCTGATCGTCCAACTCAATAGCCTAGTCCTGCTCTCTCCCCATAACCTTTGATCGCATTCGCCCCAAGTGCTATATCTAAGCACTGATCATTCTTAAGTTTCTTATGAAAGATACCAGTATTACTTCAGGAGCTCAGACTGTGCACTGGCAGACATTTTAATTACAGAGGAAACAACGTTTTAAACTCAATTCCATCCTCCCATCAATGACTATACTGTGGTCTTTCGACAACAATCAGGAGCATAAAATTTGACCCATTTTTCACTAATTGGTCAAGCTGGTCAATAATACAATCCTGGCTACAATCAGCTAACTCAGTATCGATCAAATATGGAACGGTTCTTATGGTGCCGTGGTAGTGTCCCTACCTTTGAGCCAGTGGGGTGAGGTTCATGTCCCACCTGCTCCAGAAGTGTGTCATAGCACACACAAACAGGTTGATTAGAAAATATCTAGAACAAATATGGACCTGCCTGGAACCAGGTGGCCCAGTTACTCACTGGTCAAACTCACCATGCAATTGGTAAAGCATATTGTCAAACATTTAACTCTTGATTGGTTTGATGACATTGGTGCTTACTGTATATACAGAGTCTTAAAGTTTATTTTTCAACTCATCAGCTCAAGGTAACAACCTCTCATGATTTAGGCAAAGGTGGAAAAGTTAGCTAAAATAAATTTGGGTCATAACAATACAGGCGAACACTTGATATCATGAGGGCAAATTTTGCCACTTGAGATTACTATTGCCAATACCAAAATTGCAGGCGGTCACACTTGACGGGTAATTGACCAATGCTCTAGTTGCTGGTCCGGAAGTGCTAGCTGCTGTGTCTGTTGAGCTGATCCAGTTATTGTGCGTGTATGATTATGACCACGTCCTGAGCGAGGTTCCCCAATTCTTTACAGTTCCAGATGGGATACTCCAAACTGTTAAGCTCCCAGGTGTGGAACTGGTACCTGTTCTTAATTTGCCTACCCTTGTGGTTGGTTTCAGTGAGGATATGTCTCTCCTAGACCCAAAATGAACTTTACTTTTTAAGGAGCCAATTTAACCAGACCTTCTTGAATGAACAAAGATTTAGTTTATTAGTTTCCGAATGTGAGAAGAATTAACGACTCAAAACACACACACACTTTAGAAATAAGGAGTGTCCAAAAGAATAAAAGTTTTAAAAATGAATCAGTCTCTGAATTGTTCATGGGGGATGGTTAGTTGAAAGTTGTCTGTTGCAGTGGAGAGTCTAATGATCTCCATGAGACCATTATCAATTGTTGGAAAAACCCATCTGGTTCACTTTTGTCCTTTAGGGAAGGAAACTGCCATCCTTTATCTGATCTGGCCTACAGCAAGGCGGTTGGCTCTTAACTGCCCTCTGGGCAATTACGGATGGACAATGAATGCTGGCCGAGCCAGTGATGCCTTCATCCCATGAATGAATAAAAAACAAGCTCTTTGTACTTCATAGTATCGTAATGCTTAAATGCTGGATTGTACACAGGAGAGTGTTCTGTCCCACAGGTCCATTTTAATAGACTGAAACTGGCTCTTTAACCCCTGTCTTTGTGTATTTTTCAAGGGGAAAAGTGCAAACTGTGTCTGCAGTTTGGGACATAATTGCAGGAAACTTGCTGTTGAGCAGGGTATTGTCAGTCCGTCATTATCTTTGTAGTCACAGGAGATCATAGATTCATTTTTGTTTCTTTTCTATTTGAACTTCCTTTGACACCTTACGTGTTAAGTTCAATCTAATTTACATTTTTTGGCTGTATCAGCACTGTTTTAAAAAACGCATTTTAGAATTACAAATTAAAACTGTCCCTGTACTTTGACATTCTGACCCAAGGTCATAGTATTGTAGATACACTTTCTTGTAAATACATGAGAAATATTCTCTTTATGAGTCAAATAACATACTTGGATCGCATTTTATCTGCTTTATAATTTTATTCCTTTTTATAAATGCGTCACGTAAGATTGTGTAGAATATAATGTCAGTCATATGACGGCTAAGTAATATTTTTGTGATCACACTATATTGCTCAATCATGCATTATTCTTCAGTCAAAACAATAGATCTGTTGTCAGAATTCTAGCCATTGGGAAGCTGCTTAGGGATAGGAAACATTCAAACAGTCCCCAACATCTCACTGCGCACTTGGGTAATTATGAGCACAAACTTCAATCTTGTTACTCATTGAGATGATGCCTTGGTGCATCAATGCAAGCAAGGTTTCCACTGTTAAACACATCTAAATCTCCCATTTTGAGTTGAATAAAGTCAACAGTGAAATATTGTTTTCAAAAGATTCGATTCATGTCAGTAGTTTGGGAGTGAAATCTGTGGGGATTTTATAATCATCTGAGAAAAGTAGGGAAGGTTTTCCAATAACAATAGAGATCAAGGCAGCAATAGTACCATCTAAACATTCAATTGATTTCTGTCAATGGTCTCTCCAACTTTGTAACTGTGTGGTATGTAGTATGTTCTCTACTCACAAAAAAATTCTCCACAAGCAACAGAAACATGGGGAAGGGAACATTGATCTGGGGTTTGCAGAAAGGTTCGGGTGTGCTTCTTGTTTAAGGGACTTATGATATGAGCACATTAGTAATTAGGAAAGGACACAGAGTAGTGTTACACAGAATCTGTGTGGCAATTGTGGTTTTGGGTTGAATCCAGACAAAATATCTGCCCTGTTATAACCTGATTATGTAATCTTTGCCCCCTATAACCTATTGCCTCAGGTGCAAAATTACATCTTTTACCAATTTCTATTGAAAGATGACAGTGAACAATATTTTTCAATGCTTGAGTTCAATGGGCAATAAAATAAAGACTCTTGAAGGACTGGATCATGCACTATCCTTTCACTTTTGTTAGTTGGGTCTGCTCAAACCAAGAAAGATGGAATGAACATTAAACAAAGCTGGGGACCCTTGATGTGAGACAGTCACTAATAAATTCCATAAATAATTCAGGAGAAGCCTCTTTACCCAAAGAGCTGTTAAAATGTGGAACTCCCTACCACATGGGGTAGTTGAGGTGAATGACGTAGATGCCTGTAAGGGGGAACCAGATTAACACGTAAAGGAGAATGAAATAGAAGGTTACGCTGATAGGCTTAGATAAAATGGATTGTGAGGAAGCTCCTGTGAAACATAAACACTGGCATGGGTCATTTGGACTGAGTAGCTTGTTTCTCACTGTAAATGCTATGTAGTTTTATTCCTGCTCTTTGCTTGAATCCTTTAAAATGAATTTGCACAGTTCCAACTTAGAATTTAATGGGCATGCGCGCAGAGCACAGAAATGTCTCATAATTCCATACAAGTTAATGTCTCGCTATCGAATGGTGGGTGTGGGAAATGGAATTGTCATGGAGGTGCATTCGGAGCTACAGCTTTTAGGCTGCTTCCTTGACCAGCATGACTCGTACATCACAGTTTGCTTTCAGTTCTCCAAAGACTAAAACTTTAACATTGTCAAATTCAACTTCAAATGTTTCAGATAATTGCTTATTGGTATAGAAGTACAGTATTGAAAGAGAGTAGAAAGGGCGTGGAATGCCCTGCCTGCAAAAATAGTAGATTCGCCCACTTTAAGGGCATTAAAATGGTCATTGGATAAACATATGGATGATAATGGAATAGCTTAGGTTAGATGGGCTTCAGATTGGTTTCACAGGTCGGCGCAACATCGAGGGCCGAAGGGCCTGTACTGCGCTGTAATGTTCTATGCTCTATGTTCTATGTTCTAAAAGGCACACTCTTGAAGCATTTTTCTTTTATGCATCAGGGCAGTTACAATTTCAAAGGTAACAATAATTTATATTCTATGAGAAAAGAGTGCTAATTGGTTGGCACACTGTGACTGGTTAAGGTTTTGCCACGGAGAATGCACACTGTTCCCACATGTGCTGATGCGATGCCAGCTGCGTAGGCCATAAGTCACAACAATTAGCAAATCCTATCAAACAGTATGTCCCTTGAGCCATGGACAATAAGCAGAGGACTGACCGACCAGTGCTTGCAAAATTCAGAACATAATGTAGAAGATTAACATGAATTATATAAGTAACCCTTTCTAATGTTATCAGTTGAGTTTGCAATGTGGCTCACTTACCAGCAAATATACACATAAAGGGATTGACATCTGTAACAATGCCCAGGCATTTCACCATTTTCAAATTAAACAAATGGGTGACCATAATTCGCTGGTGCATTCTCCGTGGCAATGCCTTGTCCAATCAGAGTTGACATACTAACCAATCAGCACCCATTAATCATGTAGTATAAATTGTCGTTCTCTTTGAAATTTGACATTCTTGCGTCTCTCCTGATGAGTGGAAGCTGAAAAGCATTGACAAGATGTCTCTTTTTTTCAGCAATATTCAAATGTTTCCACTAGTTCAGCTAGTATATTCATTTTTTAATGTACTGATATCAAAAACTTTGTCTTTGTTTATTGCTCTGTTGCTACTTTGGGCAACCCAATCTCCACAATCCCTTTTATCCATTGTCTCAAGACTATTCTTCTCATTCTTGTCTACTTCCCATCTCTTTCTTCTGTTGTTTCAACATCAATGGGACAGTTCTATAGGCATCATAACACTGCCCTTTCCTAAACCTTCCATCCTGCCATATCACGGAGTCCTAGAGAGTGAACTGGTTCAAGGTGTGGACAGGGGAAGATCTGCAGTTGAGGCTTTAGTGTCATGAGAATTGAGAGGAAGTGAAATAATAGGATGAATAGAGATGTAGGCTGCTATGTTCTGGGCGAGTTGAAGTTAATGAGGGTGGAAATGAGGAGACTATATTATTCCCATATATAGGCTACAGCAAGGAGAGCTTTGCTGAGCTTCAGACTTGAATGTTCAACAGCAAGGGGAGAGCAGTAATGATATTCTTGAAATGGACAAAGGTGTCAGGCAAAAGGATCAGATATGGGGCAGTGTGTTGAGTTTGGGATACAATAGCTCATCAAGCTCTCGTTTCATTCCTGCTTTCAGCCTGAAGTGGGCTTGTGGAACTCAGTTTGGAGTCACACAGCAGTCATGGGAGGGGATCACTAACCCAAGGCCAGTACCTATTGCCCAAAGCTTATCAGCCAGTTTACCGTGGATCTGAAATCAAAGGGAGGCTAGACCAGGTAAGGATGATAGTCTTCCAGATGGGTTCTTATAATCATTACTGATTACTAGCTTTAATTTCCAGACTTTGTTAATTTGAATTTAAATTCCATTAGCTGCTGTGGCAAAATTTGAACCTCAGTCCCCAGATCATT
>NW_025967185.1:0-6893 GCF_021869965.1 Rhincodon typus
ATGCATGGTTAACAGTAAAAAAAACACAGATGAAATGTTCTATTGTTTATGTACTATTGTTTCACGGTTGCCTTGCTTTATGTCCAATTGAAATAATCCAGATATAAAGAGGGTAATGTTCCATGCCAAAATATTGACCCTTCACTTGATTTACCAAGCACTGCTAAATTTTCAAAACACTGTAGTCCGTGTGCAGTTAAGATCTTTGAGTTGAGTGAGAGCTCGGGGAAAAGATGCCATTCAACATGTATATCTGGTGAAAGCTCTGTTGGTCATGCTTTTATGACGGTCAGTAAGTGCCTAGGCTGCTACTTAAAATCACCACTGACGCGCCTGACTGCCAGTCCCAAACTAGTATCTGTGCCGTTTGATCTGCCACTATCATTATAGACTCTGCTATACAGAAGGATATTTGTACCCAATGAGGTAACACTTGTATTAGCTCCTATAACAGAAGAATTTGGCACGGCTAACACAGTACTGAAAGATTAGCAGACTTTTATTACACCTACTGGTATGTACACACACGACAGTCACAAGAATTTCAGTGTCCAGGCCAACATTAAATTATTCAGCTACGAACAATGACACGATTCAGTTGGTGTGTTATGCTTCAAGTGGCCCCAGCTAAGATGGAGCCTGAAACCTTTATACCATTGGCTCACATACAATGATGCAGTGATGCTGTCACGAGCACGTCTCTGAAAGGTATGCAGCATCCTAACTGACAGACATAACGCAATAGCCTTCAGAAAAGGGGAGGAAATTTGATTAAAAGCAGAGATAAATACTGTAAATGCAAGTTATTCCTTAACGTTGCATGGTACAGTACCAACAAAGCCGCCAGGAGAATGACTTATTTCAACTGTTGACTTTAAAGTTGTTCCCTTTTTACAGTGTTGTGTCGGAGTCTGGTGTACATGTCTGTGTTTCCAGTTATTATGACCACAAATGCTTTGCAGTTATAAATCCTGTTAGGATTTGTCAGCACAAACAATAAACTCAACTGAACAAGAGAGCCAAATACTATATGATATAAAATTAGTCTCTTCAAAAGTGCTTGTGTTCAAAGTTCACAGCCTTCAATAAAACACTTTAGAAATGAAGTCGCTGGTATAAGTTTGACAGTACAGCAGCCAATTTACAGACAACCAAGTTAAATCCCACAAACTACAGTGAGCATAATTGTGTGATCTGAAAGATCAGACCTAGCAATAGGTAAATCTCTCCAAGCTGCATTAACCAGCTTGATCAATTTTCAGTGGTGCCCTGGAATAAAGCAACACTCAAATCTGACATTGTTCCATTGGCTACAAGATAGGCATTCATCTTCAACAGTACACCAACCGTAACTGCTTCACTATGTCTGATTCATGCCCAATGAGATTCTGACTGGGCCCGCATAGAGTATTCAGAGATAGTGGGAACTGCCGATGCTGGAGAATCTGAGATAACAAGGTGTCGAGCTGGAGGTCCTCCCTGGACTGACCTATCCCCTCCCTAACTCCCCACCAACACTCACCTTTACTGGCTCCATCCCTGCCTCTTCGACCTGTTTGTTTCCTCTCCACCTATCCTCTCCTCTATCCTTCTTCTATCCGCCTCCCACTCTCTCCCTATTTATTTCAGATCCCCCTTTCCCTCCCCCTTTTCTGAAAAAGGGTCCAGACCCGAAACGTCAGCTTTCCTGCTCCTCTGATGCTGCTTGGCCTGCTGTGTTCATCCAGCTCTACACCTTGTTATCCTCATAGAGTATTTGTTGGTATGTCTGCAAAGGCACCTCATTCCGGGAGTTGAGTATGTGAATTACTCTGGTACTGCGGTACTGAGGAGGAATAGTGTTGTCACTGATGCTCTTCTTTGAATGAGATTTTAAACCCAGCACCATGCAGTTCAGCTGATTATTGAAGAACTCAAAGAAAAACAAGGCAGTTACCAAAGTCCTAACTGATCTAGTTGCTATTTTGAGAGCTTTTGTGTGCAAATTGCTCAATTTATCTATACACTTACTAATCAATGTGAAATGAATCTACTACGTGATGCACTTAGTATTTAACTAATCTTTTAAAAAATATTACTATATAAATCTAGTTCTTTCTCATCTGATCTGTACTTTCCATTCACACTGGGTTAAGTAGAAACCCTAGTTCAATATCTCCCTGCAGCCTGCTTGGCTAACTGTACCCCCTCAGTTGCTGCACCATCTAAGTTTGATTAAACTCAGTGTTGACGTTCATGTCTGAATGGACAGTAGTTTGGTCCTTCAGGAAGGTGTAACCTTTTACCCACAGGGTCTTAACAGCAAAGTTGGAATTTTTCTTCAGGTACAGAGAGAGTCTGTTATAGAGGATACAGTGGCAATGCATCAGATGGGATCCAACTGCTCATTGAAGCACTGATGCAAGAACAGCATCTGCTTCTGCAGTAATTCTTTGATCCTTTGGAGGTGTAACTTCGAAATGTTATGCTTGGAACAGTTTACAGGATAGAGTTTCTCCTGACATTGTTCATTTAATAAATAGTGTTTGAAACTCGTTGGGCACGTTTCTTGTAATAATATGGATTAAGCTGCCTGCTAAATGGCTTAAACTCAGTATTAACTTTTTCTCAGGTGTTGGAGCCTTTCTACGTCAGCTAATGGTACGTATCAAGGCTGGGCAGGCAATTATGAATGCTAAGGAGTGGTACTTTTTAAAAAATATATTGTTTTTAATATTATAGGGTTTCTTGCTTTTTTTTTTAAATGATGGGTTGTATCACTGGCTGGTCCAGCATTTATTGCCATCCCTAGCTGCCCTTGAGAAGTTGATTCCTCAACTTCTGTTAACCAGATTATCTGATCCAGCATTGTATTGCCGTCCTTGAGAGGTTCCTATGCACCAATTGTACATGTAGAAAGCATCGCAGACACAAATGAGTTCACTTCAGAAGTGCTTGTTGGCTATAAATTGCTTTGGGATGTGGTGCTGGAATCAAGGAAGGTACCATATTAAATGCATTTCTTTCTGAGGTAGATGCAAAGCAGTGGATTTGACTGTTTGGAGGTTATGTCCACATGGGTATTTAATCCTCTTCTTGATGTCCGATTGCCTGGGAGAAGACAAATTAACACAGAAGTCAACTCCAGTATTGAAGATATGGAATTCCTAAATTAAGTACGAGTGAGTTATTTGGCTGCAATTTTGCTAGCTTAAAATGGAAATTTGTTTTTGGCCACCATTGTGGTGAAAAAGCTAAAGTGGCTGATAATACAGTGAGCTGGGTAGGCTATGAACACATTGGCTCCTTGAGTATGACCAGGTAGAAAGCTTGGCACAAGGTTGATTCATTGGTGCTGGATTGACATTGGTGCTGGATTGACATTGCTGTCACTAAGTGCCTATTCAGGCCATTTGGCTAGGGGAGGCTCTGAGGGAAAGGGAGAGAGTTTAACAACTG
Source organism: Rhincodon typus (assembly GCF_021869965.1). NCBI lineage: Eukaryota > Metazoa > Chordata > Chondrichthyes > Orectolobiformes > Rhincodontidae > Rhincodon > Rhincodon typus. The sequence continues at coordinate 3,439 of NW_025967185.1, forward strand.
GACTTGATTTCGCTGCCTGTCCAATATGAAGGAGGTGCTTTTCATTATCCCCCCTTTCTACGGCAGCAATGTTGCTCAGAGGCTTGAGCCCCCAAGCAAATCAAAAATCTCATCCAGTTTTGACCTGTCAGTGATCTGGTCCTGGTTACTGTGTGTGCCAGCCTCTGCCTTAAGATGACTGGAACAGTGTATAAGTGAAAACATTTGAATGAAGTAACCTAACGTAATTGCACCTCTTCATCAAAGGAAAAGGCTGAGTGGCTAACAACATGATTGCTGTCAGCTCCAAGCCCTTTTCTACTGCCTTCTTTCCCCTGGTCATTCCTTAGCTCAGGGCTGTGGAACTGGGAGCACGTCAGGATGGGTGTTTTTGGAGAGCAGCAAGGCTTGCTCATTGTTGTGGTCTCTAGTTGCTTGTTTGGCGAAACTGTTCAGAAGTGCACGTCAGTGGTGATAGTGAGGATAGAATGTCTGCGTTCTTCACCTGAACCCTGCCTTAAATGACATGACCAGCCTGCACGTGGAAGTTTGGGTCCTGTACAATGAACTAACTTAATAGGAAGACCAGGGTCTCACAGCAAAGTGTCATGTAGTAAAATATTGCAGTTAACTTTCTGTATTCAAACCAGGCTACAGAGTAAACGATTCAGGTTTTCTTCCAGAAGTTATTTGCTCTACAGCTACTGTTCTGCAGTTGGTGCCTTTGTTCAAAAAGCAAGATTTTGATCCTTGTTCGCCATAAAATGTACCTCAGATTGCTGTTATTTCTCAGGCTGCACTTGCTGAGACTGAGGAGCGTATGTATTAGCAGCGATTATTCTTATACATATGGTTATTAAGACCAATTAATGGTGCTATTTTAATGAACCAATATATTGAGTTACAAACTATTAAACAAAGTAAAGCTTCTCTTTTTAATTTTCAATCACCCGTTTAATATTGTATGTATGTGCAGTCAGCATAATTTGTTCTGTGTGTGTGTGTGTGTGTGTGTGTGTGTGTGTGTGTAAGCAAACACATCATTTTTCTTGTTATTATATCTGAACGTAGGAACAGTAGTTATAACATGCTTAAGAGACTAACTGGTTTATCACTCTGCGTGGTCATGTTATTGTGATTTAATTCGATAGACTTGACTTTGCCCACCATTTTAGAACAGTTTATTCAATACTGATGTTTCTATGCATGGTCAAGTCTGTGATTGGCCCACGATGTTCCCTAGAATGATGATAATTGTACAACATCAAATTTGGAGACCAATATTGAACTCAATGTAAAGGTAAAATGCAGCAGATGCTCAAAATTTGAAATAGAAACCGCAAACAGTAGAAAAAAACGCAGAGGCTGTCTGACCTGCTGAGTATTTCCAGCATTTTCTGTCTTTATTTCGGCATAGACCTTTCACATCTGTCCATCCAGTCCTTCCCTGATGGGGCTGAATCTGGTGGATAGCAAACATCATTCAAGAATCTAAAGCAGATTAGTGAAAAGATGATGAGGGTTATATTTTATTATTCTGAGATACGTTTGTGCATTGCTGTTTTCAACATGGAAGGGAGAGAAGGAGATTATGTGCTAATGTTCCAGACAGATGGAAGCAAGGAGTAGAATTCTTGCCAGCAACTGTGTGTGACATCTTTAGTATCATTTGCTGCAGACAGTTTGCTAACGCAGGTCTGCTAGCTGTATGTACTTGTGTGGATCCCTTAAAAAGTATTTGCTGTTTGGTCTACTGCCAGTTGAGTTAGATCTGGAGATGTATCTTGAGATTTCTGTGAACAAAACTACAACTTCCGTTTGGGTGAGACAAAGTATATATTCTGTGGCAAGATACTTCCTCCAGCCTCCTGTCGTATTCAGATGTGCTTTTACTGAATTCAGTCCTTGCGCTCAGCTTTTCTTTAGTGCCTGTCCATCGGTATATATCAATATGTGTAGAGGATTATTTCCACTCCTTGGATGACTTACAACCATAATGTATACTTGATCTTTTTGTGGCAATCTTATAAATGCTATATTTGGAATTTACACTTTAAAGAATTTTTGAAAATGAATCCATAATTTCAAAATGGCTATAGAATTATCAAAAAGTCTTTATGAAGCTTAGTAATGTTTATATTCATAGGGCTATTCAGCGCGGAAATAGACCCGTTGGCCGAACTCATCCACACTGACCAGATGTCCTGAACTAATCTAGTCCCATTTGCTAGCATTTGGCTCATCCCACTAAACTCTTCCTATTCATGTACTCAAAATGCCTTTCAAATATAATTGTACCCACTTCCATCGACAACTCTTTCGATACACACACCACCCTCTGTGTGAAAAGGCTGCCCCTCAGGTCACTTTTAAACATTTCCCTTCTCACCTTAAACCTATGCCCACTAGTTTTGGACTGCCCTACCCTGGGAGAAAGACCTTGGCTATTGATGCTATCCATGCCCCTTGCGATTTTATAAACCTATTTAAGGTCACCCCTCAGCTTCCGACCCTCTGAGGGGAAAAGCCCTCGCCTATTCAGCCTCTCTCCATAGCTCAAACCTTCCAATCCTGGCAAAATCGTTGTACATCTTTCCAAACATTTTCAAGTTTCCCTTAAAAACTTAAGAGTCATAGAGCCACGCAGCATGGAAACAGACCCTTTGGTCCAACCAGTCCATGCCAACCGTAATCCCAAACTAAGTTAGTCCCATCTACCTGCGCTTGGCGTGTATTCCTGCAAACACTTCGTATTCATGTACTTATCGAAATGTCTTTTAAACGTCGTAACTGTACCCCCATCTACTGCATCCTCTGGAAGTTCTTCCACTCACGAACCACTGTGTGTAACCAAAAAAATTGCCCCTCATGCCTTTTTAAAATCTTTCTCCTCTCACCTTAAGAATTATATCCTCTAATTTTGGAATCCTCCACTCAAGGGAAAAGACACTTGCCATTCATGTTATCTGTACCCCTCAGGATTTTAGAAACACCTAAAGTCAGCCCTCAATCTCCTACGTTCCAGTCAAAAATGTCCCTGCCTATCCAGCCTCTCCTTCGACCTCAAATCCTCCATTCCTGGCAACATCCTGGTAAATCGCTTCTGAACTCACTCCAGCTTAATAACATGCTATCTACAACAGGAAGAGCAGAATATGACACCGTATTCCAGAATACACCTCACCAATATTCTGTACAACCTCAACTATGTGATGCAAAGTTCAAAGCATTGTGTACCTGAACCCTTTGGTCTCTCTGTTTTACTGGAACGTTATCTAGGTAGCAATACATAATTGTAGATTTTGTTGTATCATGAGTAATTCTGACAGAAAGCTGCAACAAATGACACGTCTAAAGCATAACAATTGACAAAAGGTGACTGCAATTCTTCAAAGATAATTCGGTGTAGAGCTGGATGAACACAGCAGGCCAAGCAGCATCAGAGGAGCAGGAAGGCTGACGTTTCGGGCCTAGAC
>NW_025967185.1:7293-25000 GCF_021869965.1 Rhincodon typus
CTAGAAGGGTCTAGGCCCGAAACATCAGCCTTCCTGCTCCTCTGATGCTGCTTGGCCTGCTGTGTTCATCCAGCTCTACACCTTGTTATCTCAGATTCTGCAGCACCTGCAGTTCCTACTATCTCTGTAATTCTTCAAACTTCTTTTTTAATTGTCTTTTTGCCCTTTTTGTTTTTGCAAACCTATATTGTTTGATAGAATGGACCTGGTAGCCTGCCTCTGGCATGATGCATGATCTATCTCCAAGGTTTACCTATACACAATAGTTCAGTCACTTTTTTTCTTTTTCTGTTCTTGCACCAATCTAGGATGAGTTTCGTAGAGAATGGGACCAAAGATCGAGTTTCTAATACGGTGCTTCGTGTATGTTAGTTAAAGCACTGCTACTGTGCAGCAAGGTCAGGCATTTCATCTATCACATTTTCTTTCTTTTCGATCACTAATTGTTCTTTTTTGTTTCTCCTGAAGGCATTGACTCCCTTTTTTCCATGGGCACCAGAATCACACTAACACCTCAACAAAGGCCATCTCTATTGTATGAGTCTTGATGGTGAGTATCAATCAGTGACTTAACTGTGATAGTGTGTATATGTAGAGAAATGCATATTTATCAATGAGACAAAACTCGCATATAGTAGACAGTAGGATGATGAGTAAAGCTTCAAAAGGTGAAGTGGACAGTACTAGATTAGAGAGGCAGATCTTGGGTCTATGTTCATAACTCCTTGAAGATGGCAAGACAATTTGAGGAGGCTCTTTAAAGAAAGTTGCTAAAGGGGATTGTTGGTTTTATTACAGAAACACAGAAATCAAAAGCTGGATGTTCATCTTTACCTTTGTAAATCATTGATTCGGCTTCAGTTGAAGTATGGAGTCTAATTGTTGGCATACCTGGAAGGCAGTCAAGGTCTTTAAGAGGTTACAAACAAAATGTGCTGAAACGAATATACAGGGACGAGAGCTTATATGGCAAGACTGCAGTGTAGCTCTCTCTCGTGTGCGCGTTCCCTCGCTCGCTCTCTCGTGCGCTCTTGCTCTGCACCCTCTCCAAGAGAAAGTTAATGGGAGATTTGATAGATTTAATACCATACATGGAAAAAGAGAATTTGTTTTCAGTGACAATAGAAGACCCAGATTTAAGTAATTGGCGAAAAACAGAAAGAGTTGAGATGGGGCGGAATGATATTTTAACGATGAGTTGCTGCAATTTGGAATGCCACTGTGAAAGTTGCTTGAAGCTGATTCAATGCTGACATTCAAAAGGAAACAGAGTAAAGATTTAAAGGAAAGTTTTGCTAAGCTTTGAGGAAAGAGTGAAGGAATCAAACCATTTGGATAGCCCTTTCACGGAGCCTGTATAGGCATGGTGCATTGAATTACTTTGGCCACTGTATATGCCATTATTGGTATGAGGAGCAGCGAGGGGAAAACTGATTTTTGTCACTGCAGTGGAGCATGTTAAGAGCAGAATTGGTCAGGATTTTCGGAATTAATGAGAGGCTTTGATGTAGAAAGGGCAAACCTCTTTTCCACTGGCCATTGAATTGGTGACTGGAGGTTATAGCTTTGAAATGATCCAAAAAATCAAAGGGTGAGCTCAGGCACTTTTTTTTTATATACTGACCAGCCCATTTCGGGCCCATTTTTTAAACAATGTCTGTTTCTCCTCAAGAGCAGGATGGGTTATTTTGTCCTTCCAAGCCTTTTGGTCAGCTGTGGTGGCCTAATAGTCTCTAGCTTTACACTGGTGAATTCTGCACAGACTGAGGGTGAAACTTGTATAGTTAATTGCTTTTGACTGGTGCATCACACAGTAGAGGTGTTAATGCAGTTCTCACATTTAAAAGCTGCTTTAAATTAAATCTTGTTTTACAAGGACTTCTGTTCCAAAAATGCTATAATAAGCATTTCTGAAGGAAGTTGTTGGAACAAATGTACAAACAATAATTAGATTCCAACTGAAATGGAGCTTTACAGTAAATCCCACAGCAACTGAAGCTGACATAAAAGAAAAGTCTTGGTGTCTAAATAGCATCTTCACGTCTTAAGGGTGCCCCTAGGCATTTTACAGCTGGGAGAAGTATTATTGAATTGTAGCTACTGGAAACATGCAGCCAATTTGCACCCAGCAAGCTCCTCCAAACACTAACCTGTAAAGGACCTGAATTAATTTCTGGTGGAGTGTTAAATGTTAGTCAGCACCCAAGAACTCCCCTGCCATCCTTTGAAATAGTGTCCAAGGGTAGTTTACATACACTGAAGGGAGCAGTCGGGGCCTTGGTTTCACATCATGGCTGAAAGAACTGAGTCGTTTTGAAATCTTAGGAGAGTTGGAGTGGAGGTTTTCCAACCCAGCTGCAAGAGAGGGACTGAACAAAGACCAGAGAATTGATCTCTTTGGCAGTTAAAACTGGTTAATGTGCTCATGTCACTTGAACAAATTGTTCAGTGTCTAGTAAAATGGTGTGTGCAGCAATTTGACATAACTTATGTTGGTCATTGTGGTGTGGAATGGGACTTGAATCCTCAGTTTCCTGGCCCTGTGGTAAAAGTGCTCTCAGACCATGGCTGACAGTGGCTAATTAACGTTAGATCTTCTCTTGTCCACTAGTGTTTCTTGCACAGAAGTTTTCCATGTTTTAAATGAAGGAATTGAGTTTCTTTCCCAGGCCTGAAGCTTCTATTCAATTCTAGTGGATACTTCTACTCCCATCCTTGTTAATATTAGTCAGGCAGTTGTAGTAGTTAGTCTGAATTCATTCCTATTAACCAGTCACTGGTTTAATGACCCATTGATGCTAGCGTTTGAAGATCAGACCCCCAAAAGAAACAATCAGTCATCAGGTGCCATTCAGGTTATGCATTAAATCCGGGCTACTTTTAACCAAATTCATTTATCAGAAAGGTACATCTTGTGCCTTTTCCTGAAATGTATTAATCTGATGGATGCAAGATCAGGGCTAAATGACCTTCCGCTGAGTCAGCCTCCCACCCTTTCAAACCCCAGCGGTGACAACAACAACTTATATTTACATAATACCTTTAATGTAATAATGTGTCTCGACATTTTACAGAAGTGTTAAAAATCAAAAGAGGACGCTGAGTCACATTGAGAGAGATTCAGTCAAATGACCAAGTTTTTAAAGAGTATCTGAATGGGGGAGTGTGAGGTAGAAGCGGAGAGCTGTCCAAAAGGAATTCTAGAGCTTGGGGCCTAGGCAGCTGAAGTCTGGGCTCCATGAGGTATAATTGCACAATAGGCCAGAATTAGAGGAGTGTAGTTGTGGAGAGGTTTGAGGCTTGAGGACATTAGAGGTAGGGAGAGATGGAGTAATCTGAAAACCAAGACGAGAATTTTAAAGTCACAGTGTTGCTTGACCAGGACCTGATGTAGGCCCATGATGGTAGATGTGACAGGGGAATGGGAACTTGCTGCAAGTTACGACATCGGGAGCACGGTTTTGGAAGAGCTCAAGTTTCCAACAGACAGAATGTGGGAGGGCAGCCAGGAATGTGCTGGAATAGTCATGCCTTGAGATAACAAAGATATAAATCAGGGTTTCAGCAGCAGGTGAGCTGATGAAATTGGACATTGTTGCAACGGTGGCAATTTTTATCTTCATAATGGACTGAACACAGGTTCAGGTGCTTATTTAAGGATCAAACATGACACCAAGTTTGTGAACAGTGTGGCTTAATTTCAGACTGCTGCCATGCAAAGGTGTGGAGCTGGTTGCTAGGGAACAGCATTTGGAGTGGAAACCGAGGCATTGACTTCAGCCTTCGCAGTATTTGGTTGGAGGAAATGTCTGCTCATTCCGGTAAACAGTCTGATTTAGCAATGATGAATGAGGGGAGAGAGAGGTCCTGCTGCTCATTATGTAACTTGCAGCCAGATCCGTTCCCACCACCACCATCACCTCTCTCTCTCTTTTTCTCTCTCTTCGTCCCCCCCTCCCGACCACGAAGTAGAGCTTGGGGTTGTGAATATTGATGTAATAACTCACCCTCTGTCTTCGAACGATACCGCTGAGGGACAAAATGAGGATGAGAAATAGGAAGGAGACCAAGGGAATAAGTGGGTTAACTAATGAGCCAGGAGAAGAGAAAGTGTGTGTGCGTGTGCCCGTGTGTGTGTGTGTTTGTTTTGTTCCTGTATAGATGCTCTCTGTCTTGCTGATCATTTCCAGGCATTTCAAGGTTTTAAAAGTTGACGAACTCTGTATGAATTATCTCCAGCAGCACTATACCCCGATTCCTGTGCATGTAAAGTTTTTACTACTTGAGGCTGGTGGCTAATACTCATGCTCCCCCAGTTTAATGCTCCTTTCTGTTACCAGAGCCCATTTTAAATGGGCAACTCCCTATCAAAACTTAATAAGTGAAAAATGTTGGCCATTTTCTGTAGACTAGGTTTCATGCGTAGAAAAAAAAAGCAAGAGTTAACATTTCAGGTCAGTGACCTTTTTTTGGAACTCGTAGATGTTCGAATTGGAACAGGTACTGGACCAGGGAAAGGATAAAAGTCTGTGATGAAGTGGTGAAATAAAACAATGAAGGGATAATGATGCAAAGCAAAGGAGGTGGTAATCAGATGAGTGAAGAAACAGAAGATGTATGCACAGGAGGTTATACCAGTGATTTCAGCAGAATAGCAGAGCTGGTGGGAAGAAAGGAACGTTTAATGAAGGGGAGAAGGGATGCAGGCAGCCCTGGCAGAAGTACTTTTGGATTCTGTCTATTTCAAGTACCATGTGCCATTAAAAACACAAAATGAGAATGGACTCTGAACTTTCTGTAATTGCATTTTGTGGGCTGCATGGCTTGTGTTTGTGTCATGAAGAAAGATGCTGTATCTCACTATTGACATTTTCAAACAAGCTTAATTGGAGTTGATTGGGCAGGTACTCAGTGGTTGATGTCTTTGATAGGGTTATTCCAATCAAAGGGCATCATTTAGTCACTGTTACCTTGTTTGCAAATGAATTAACGTGAGCACTCGCATTGTCATTGACACAAATCTGGACAATCGTTCCTCATTGACTTCATTGTAAATCGAGATTGCTGTTAGATGCTGTTTGACAATGGAAAGTTTCCAGAGTCAAAACTGCTCCAGTTAGTGATTTGTAGCCAGAAATTACTTCAGTAGTTATATCTTGCTGCAGAGTCAGCAGCGCAGGTATGAGACCCATTGAGTTAAGGGTGCACTCATCTTAAATAACGAATGGCAAGAAGCTGGATTTGCATGCCTGCTGGTCATTCCTGGCACCTTGGTAATTTCCTGACTTTGTTAGCTCTCTGCGAGGTAGTCTGTACCTCTGTTGGCAGTGCCTTCGTGTAGGACAAACTGAGTTCCAAAATGGTAGCGGTCACCTCTTTAACTGCCAACTTGGTGGGAAAGTTGTGTTTCTAACCTGTCAGAACAGTATTAACCATTTGAGGAGACAGTAACCCCTGTGAAGCAGGCAATGTTTTATTACTTTTCAAACAGTCATAGAAATTTACCTTCGTTATATCTGTTAATATTTTATAAACATACGGCAGTGAAGCCAGTGGTTCCTGTCTATCAGTTCTCTTCCCAGCCACTCTGCCATCAGATTGTTTCTCTGATGCCCGAACTGAGAAAGTTGCATGCACATCATGCTTATTGTGAAGAAGGCCAAAGCCAGCTGTTAACTTCAGCCCCTGCGACATTCTCGACCAGAATTCCTTGCCTTTTTCTTAGCCACGACCTCTGGCAGGATTGTGTTGGTACTGTGCTGAATGATTTTCAATTTGGTCTATCTCCTCACTGCCACGTCCCGTTGCCTGGCCTTGATCCAACCCAGCTCTTTGCTATTGGAATCTTCGCCGTCTTTGCAGTTACTCCGACTGCTTTCCTCACAGCTCTTCCTCGAAAGCACCAAGTGATGCAATCTTTAAATAAAAAAGGGATGAGCTGGAGAGGTTCAGCAGGTCTGGCAGCATCTGTGGAAAAAGAAACAGTTAAGCTGCAAGTCCAGTATAACTCTTCTTCCTAACTTGCACTCAACTCTAACTCTGTTTTTCTGTCTCCACAAATGCTGCCAGACCTGCTGCGTTTCTCCAGCACTTCCTTCTGTCTTCATTTCAGATGTCCAGTAATTGTAGTGATTTGCTTTATTTGAATGCAGCTCTTAAACTGATCCAAATCCACTCTATTACCCATCCTCCCAAACCCCATGGACCTTCACTAAACTTACTTCCACGACAAACTATCCCTTCTTAACAAAAGTGATCGAAACTGTCCACACTGCTTAGATATGGTCTCACCAATGCCCACGCTCTGGTTCCTACATTCTGGATTTCTCTCCAATAACTTGATGACCTCCTTGACCTTCCTTTCAAATGTAAGTTAAAGCCAATCTCTTTGCTTAAGCTTTTAGTCACTCCTCACCTATCCCTTCCTTTTTGCCTATCTGTGAAGTACCTCAAAGCATTAATTATGTTAAGGATACTTTCTAAATTTGCTGCCTCTTTTCCTATACTTTTCATGTGGTACCTCCTTAACAACAGTCTTAATAGCTCGTCATAACTTCCCTTTACGTTTGGAGATGGTCTTGTGGCTTTTATCAGCATTCTGTAACAACATTTGCATTTATTCCTTTTGTGGCACAGTGAGTGGTCAGGATTGAATAATTTACTCTGAGCATGGTCAGACTATGGCATTATAAGTGCTTGGCATAACTTCTGGAACATTCCAGATTATAGTTAGAATAGTATATACCCTAGGATTCGATTTAGCTTTCATGTTTCCTTCACCACATTGTCGGGACACTGAAGTTTGCTGACACTCCGAGGTCTGTCTTCCACTGTTCCCCATCTCCGGAATTATCCTTTTACTGGCAAACAAGATCCTCTGAATGAAGGATTGCACAGAATGGATCACCTGATGTGTACGCTTTTATTAGTCCACTTAAGTGACACGCAGCAAGGCATTTGAAAGCAAGGCATTTGAAAGCAAGCCACTTGGCAGCTGTGACTAACCAGCGCAAGGTTAACTTTCTCAGGCGCACCAGGCTGTCAAATATTTTGCAGCAGACGTGTTCCAAAATGGTTCAAAACTGGCCCGGCCCCCTTAAGCTGACCGACCAGTGGAAAAATCAATATGCATTGTGCATGGCCCTGCCTGGTTTACCCACGTTAGCTTCTTTGGATACTTTGTCACTCGTCTGTCAGATGTCAGTGGTGAGGCCAACATTTATTGCTCATCCCAAATTGCCTTGGAGATGTTTGTGGTGAGCTACAGCCTTGACCCAATGCTGTTTATATGTTATAGGAGCAACCACATTGCCGGTAAGGAAGGAATTCCAGGATTTTGTTCCAGCAACAGTCAATGAATGGCAATTATATTTCCAAGTTGGGATGGAGTGTGGCTAGGACAGAACTTGCAGGTGATGTTGCCATACATCTGATTTCCTTGCACTGCTGGTCGGTGGGGGTTGCAGGTCTGGAAAGCACTGTTGATAGATGGTATACGTTACTGACCTGTGCCCCAATGCAGAAAGGAGCTGGCCATCGCCATCTAATGTGGCGCAAATGTTAATTGCTGCCTATCAACCCAACCAAGCCTCAGTGTTGTTTGGGTCTTGCTGTATCAGACGCAAACTGCTTCAGTGTTTGAGGAGTTGCGAACGGTACTTGATACTTAAGCAATCATTAGCAAATGTCATCACTCCGTCCATTATATGATGGAAAGTCCTTGGTGAAGCAGCAAAGTTGTTTGGGCTTGGGGCATGACGCTGAGGGACTCCAGAGATGTTCAGCAACTAAGTGGATTGGACACCAGCAAGAGCAATGTTGTGCTAAGTACAATTTCAACGAGTGGAGACTTTTCCAGATGTTGCCCCATTTTGTGGGAGCTCCTCGGTAAGAGCAGAACTAAGCCATTCAGCCCATCAAGTCCATTCTGCCATTCACCGATGGCAGATAAAATATAATACGGGAAAATGCACCGATAATCCTCAACTCCACTTTCCTGCCTTTTCCCCATGTCCCTTGATTCCCTTACCAATTAAAAATCTACCTCTGCCAGCTTTGGGTAAACTTAATGATTCAAACCTCTGTGGTGAAGAATTCCGCAGATTTACAACCCTCAGAGAAGACATTCCTCCTCATTTCTGCCCAAAATGTGTGACCCCTTTATTGGGAGATTAAACCCTCCAGGCCTAGAATCTCCCTCAAGGGGCAGCAACCTTTGCACGTCAACCATGTCGAGTTCCCTAAGAATCTCTATGTTTTAATATGATCACCTCTCGTTCTTCTAAATTCCAATGAATACAGGCCCAATCTCTCCTCATGAGACAGTCTCTGTACACCTGAGATCAACCTAGTGAACCTTCTCTGGACTGTATCCAATGACAGTAGGCCTTTCCTTGGATAAGGGACCTAAAGCTGTTCACAGTATTCCAGCTGTGGTCTGACTAGTGCCTTGTATAGTTTTAGTAAAACCTCCCTACATTTATACTCCCTTCTCTTTGAAATAAAGGCCATCATTTGCGTTCACTGTTACCCACTAAACTGGGCTGCTAGCTTTTTGTGATTCATGAATGAGGACTGCCAAATCCATCTGTGCTGTAGCTGTCTCCAAACTTTCTCCTTTTAAATAATAATCAGCTCCTCTATCATGTCTGCAAAAGTGCATAACTTTGCATTTTCCCGAATTATATTTTATCTGCCAAGTTTTTGGCCACTCACTTTTCCTGTCCATATTCCTTTGCACCCTGTGAAATTTACTCCAGTTGCCTTCCCACCTATTTTTGTGTCATCTGCAAACTTGATAATAGTACATTCACTTTCCTCATCCAAGTTATAACTGTATATATTGTAAGTAATGGGGGTCCCAACACTGTGCCCTGTGGCACTCTACTCATTACAGATTACAATCCTGAAAATGCTCCCCCTTCCCCTGATCCCATTCCCAGTCAAATGTTGCCGACACACAAGGGTGGTCTCTCTCGCCTCACCTCCAGAATCCAGCTCTTTTTGTCTATGCTTGGACCAAGGCTTTAATGAGGTCAGGAGCTGAGCGCTTTCCTATTTTCCAGAACGGCAGCAACACCACAGGATCAAACGTGTTTGATTGAGTCACTTGGCCATTTTTGAGTCCTTTCAGCCCACTGGCCAGTCAGCTGCATTATGGAGTTTGTGAAATGTGTACACACTCAGGCACTCATGGACACCGGGAGCATACTGCGCCTGAGGACCCAGAAATCAACCCCAAATTCAGAGGATGCAGCAGAAAGTGAAAAGTTCAGTGTCAGGCTTGTGGTTGTGGAGGGTGAGGATTTTATCGTAGAGCTTGCAACCCACAATCAGAGGAGTTCATCCCAGTATGAGCAGTCTTGGTGCATTTAAATTAAACGTTACAGCATCAGCTTAATGTCCAAATCGCTGCTATGGTTACCTTACAAGTGGCAGCCTCTGGTTTGAGGGGCTGAACAGTCCAATCCTCTTCTGATATTTATGTTTTAATTATCAACGTCCCCATGCAAAACGGTTATCGGTAATTGTTGATTTATGAGCTGCTTGCATTGCCCTGGCTTCATATACCTTCTGGCTACATTGATTTGTGTGTGGTGAGGACAGATGTTGGCCTGAACTGCAGAAAATCACAAAGTGGAAATCTCTGGGCCATTGTGTCACTTCACTTTTACAGTGTTTCTGTTTAAAGTTTGAATGCACAATGCCTTTTAGTAAGGGGAAACGATGAATTTCTGAAGATTGCTGTGTAGCATTTGGATTGACCGCAGTGCAGGAGTGATATTTTTAGCTCAGAACTTCCCGATCGTTACTCATGGGTCTCTCTGCCAGTGCTGCTTCATAGCTGGCTGCTGGAAGCCACATAAAAGTGGCTGAATCTGCTGCCTCCTTGTTTTGTTTCAAAACTTCTTTCGAAGCTTATTATTGGGAGGCCTGTTGGCCAGACACTCTGACTAGGCATCGAAAATTACCACCAGGAGGAATTGCATGCTCGCACACATACATACAGACATATGTATGTCCTGCCTCTTGCAGAGGGCGGAGGGATAGGAAGTGTCACAGGTACTACCCTTGGTATTGCTACCTGTACAGAGGGAGTTGCATACTGAAGCACTGATAGCCATCTTGGCGTTACAGTTGGGGGTAGAGGGCTGCAATGGAACTACATTCTGTCCTATTCATTCAGAATTGTACCTAATTGTCTCTTTGCTATTAGAAAGGGCAGCAGAGGAAATGAGTCAGTACATTGTGCAGCTCGTTGTTGGCCCCTCTGCTAGATTGATGTAGCAAGGTGCGTTTGGAAGCTGTGAAGCCATTGTGTAAGACCAAATCATGGGGACCTTCTCTCAGGAGGTCAGGGAAGGTCTATACATTGCCAGTACTGATGGGAGCGCTGTGTTGCCTGGCACTTAGATGTGGCTTAAGAACCAACCTTACCCAAAACAGATCCAAAACCGCAGACATCTCTCGAAGGGTCTGTGCATCTTGATTGCCCTCAAAGCTTCCTATCAGAAGAAGTTTGAGTCGAGTTGTTGAATGGCATAGAGTGTCCAGTGCTTTGTACAACAGGAGTTCCCCTGATGACTGCCAGGAGGAGATCTAGTGAGAGAAACATGAGGGATTTTTGTAGGATAGAACAGTGATCGGGGCAGAGAATAAGCTGGTGTGACCCCTTTCCTATTATAGTTCATCACTTGACCTCGACTTTGGTTGAGTAGAATTTCTCTCATAGTTGTAATAATTTGTTTCTGCTTTCTGACACTCGGAGTGTCTTCAGGAAATTCCATTTCTGTTGGGAGAGTGAGCAACTTACGATAATCCAGAAAAATATTCATTCTGGGTGTTGAAAGGGAGACACATATGCTTACAAGCTGAGGGAATGCACAAGGCAAATTAATTGGTGACATATGTGGGGCGGAAATGGTCTGTGTTGGTGATTGCAATCCAAACGAGGCTGGAGCTACCTTCAAAGGTAAGCAGTTCGAACGCAACCAAATGTTTTCTGTGTCTGCGGAAGAGCCGTGGGAGAGGTGAGACCAGGTAAATTACTGCACTTTCAAGCAGCGAATATTATTGAAGCCAAATGGGCAGACTTCGTATGCAGAGCTTTGAATCTCCTATTTTAGCATTTTTCCACTTCCAATTTAAAACAACACAATTCCACTTTTTATTTTGCCTTCAGTCACGAACTGTTATAATTCCAGCATTTCAGGAGTATTTCTCTGAAGGATATCGGAAATCGAGAAAGGAAGTACGTACTGGCATTCCTATGAGCTCAATAAAAAGATGAACTCCCTTTCTCTTCCTCCTTTGTAGGGAGACTATACTGTAATCCTTACACAATCTCAAATGTAGAAATGTCTTTCAGTGTTTTGACGCATGGGTTCCACACAGGCTCTCATTTGTAAAGCATATTGTGATCTCACTTGGTCCATACTTCTCAAGTGTAAATCAAAGATAGCCAAATTACAGTTGAACACTACCAGGATACTAACCAATTGCTTTCCATATAAGGACTTAACAATTGTTTTGGTATTTTCGTTACTGCTACTTTTCTTTATCAATGAACCCGCTATTTCACCCTAACATGGGCTCAATGCTTTAGTAATGTTTTGTGTCTTTCCATCTCTAACTGTCTTTTCCAGTGGCTTTTAGTGCCCGGGGTGGCTACGCTGTTTTCCTGTGACTTTCTTGAAAGTAAATGTTGCTTCTGATGCAGGAGCATTGTATGGAGCGAGTTGGAGGATTTGTTAGCATATGCACACCACGGCTCCTGAATGTATCTTGGGGAGTGCTGGTTTTATCCAGTTTGCTGAAAATTGCTAGCTACTCTCCTGTAATATTGCGTATGGTGTGTCAGACACCGCGGTCACACTCCTGTTTCTGACGTCTTTGTGTTACTGCCACACCCTGGCTGTCTTCTACTTGTGTGTGTCTTTATCATTTTCCTGTTCCTCTCCCTTTAACTTACTTTGCTTCTCCCCTTTTATAGGGTGGTGAACTGACAGAAAGGGACCACTACAAAGATATACTTGTGGTGGGATTGTGAGGAATACTTGGCCTTTGTTAGCTTTCTCCCTGTTACATTCTTATGTAAGCTTCCCTGAATCCCTTCACATCTATCACTCTCCCCACCCTCTTCCCTTCACAGCGAAGGCTTCCTTTTCTGCCACCTCCACAACTAACAGACATTAACATGCAGTCTGCCTGTCTTTTTTCTTTTTCCCCTCAATTGCTTCCTTTCCTCACAATCAGGTTAGTGCACTTTTCTGAAGTTCATAGAAAACACAAGGAGTATGTATAATCAGAAGAATTCCCCAAATTGTTACAAAAACAACCTCACTTTAAAAAAAACTGCATGAAGTTTCTGTCAGCAATATTTATCAAAAATACTTGAGAAGACTCCAAGTGGAAAATATCAAAAGCTAAAGCAAAATTCTCCATGGAGAAATGGGAGTGGTGATGATGCACCTTGAGAAATTAGGCGTAAAGCTGTACAATCCCAATTCAGCTCATACTCCTAGTTCTTGGCAATCGTTTTGTGGCCAAACCCAGGCTGTATTCAAATGAAGACCTCGAAAGATAATCTTAACAATGTCATATATGTTTGATTTTGTGTACTTAAAGATCTTATTTTGAACATTTGAAACTGATTTTACTAGGAGAATAAAAATGATACATGTGGGCGTTCAGAGGGGTGCAGTGACAGAGAATCAAGCCTTTTGAAGCGATTAAGCATCAAATGATGCAATCATATACCCACTATAAAACAGTGCCATCTGCAGGAAGGACAGGCACTTCAGGTTCAGATCATCACAAGTCTTCAGTTTAAAGACGTAACACTGCATACTTAAACTTAATATATGACCATAACGCTATAAGAAATAGGAACAGGAGTAGGTCACTTGAGCCTGTTGCACCATTCAATAGGATCATGGCTGATCAGACATTCCTCATGTCTACTTTTTTGTCTTTTCCCATAACCCTTGATTCCCTTACTGACCAAGAATTTGTCTCAGCCTTGAATGTACACAAGGACTCTGACCCCAAAGCTATGTGTGGCAATGTGTTCCAAGAGCACTGAACCCTCCAAGAGAAGAAATTCCTCCTCATCTCAGTCTTAAATTAGTTCCACCTTATTCCAAGACTGTGCCTTCTGGACCGAGACACTCCCATGAGAGAAAGCAACCTCTCAGGCCCCTTAAGAATCCGATATGTTTCAATGAGATCACCTCCCTAAACTGAAATTCTTCTAAATTCCAGTGACAAGAGTTTAGCCTTTGCTCCTTTAGCCTTATTAGTCATTGCTCACTAGATAATCCTTCCGCACAAGACATCATCCCAGTGAGCCTTCACTAAACTGCTCCCCTTAAATAAGGGGACAGCATTGTGACTCAGTAGTTAGCATTGCTGCCTCACAGCGCCAGGGACCCAGGTTTGATTCCACCCTCGGGTGACATTCTCCCAGGTACTCCGGTTTCCTCTCCCAGTCCAAAGATGTGCAAATTAGGATGGATTGGCCATGCTAAATTGCCCATAGTGTTCAGGGATGTGTAGTTTAGGTGCATTAGCCATGGGAAATGCAGGGTTACAGGGATAAAGTAAGAGGTTGTGTCTAGGTGGGATGCTCTTTGGAGGATTGGTGTGGACTTGTTGGGCCAAATGGCCTGTTTCCACACTGTAGAGATTCTAAGGGACCAAAACCACACTCAGTACTCTACTCACGGTCTCACCAGCACCTTGTATGGTTGCTCTAAGACTTTCCTACTTTTATACTCCAACCCCCTTGAAATAAGAACCAACGTTTCATTAGCCTTCCTGATTGCCTGCTGCACCTGGGTGCTAGCTTTCTGTGTTTCATGCATAAATGCTCCTATTTCTGCAGTTTTTCTCTATTTAAATAATACTCTGTTCTTCCGTTCGCCCTTCCAAAATGAACAGCTGCACGTTTTTCCACATACTCCATTTGCCAACTTTTTGCCCACTTACTTGACCTGTCAATATTTCTCTGTTTGTTTCCCTCTCTCAGCCTGCCTATTTTTGTCATCTGCAAATTTGGCTACAGTGCATTCATTTCTTTCCTCCCAAATCAATAATGTATATTGTAAACAGCTGTGGTCCCAGCACTGATCTCTGTGGAGTCCCACAGCTCATGAGTTACCAACCTGGAAAAGAACCCCTTATCCCAACTTGCTGTTTCCTGCCCAACAGGCAGTTTGCTATCCATTCCAATATACTACCTTCAACCTTTTGGGTTCTTATGACTTAATTTTTTACGAGGTCCCTTGTTGAAATGTCTTCTGGAAGACCAAATACAAACATCTCCAGGTTGCCCTCTATCCACACTGGTTAAGACTTCCTTGAAAAACTCTAATAAATGAGTCAGTAATTAATCATTTTAAATTACTCTCTCTACCTTTCTTGGTTAGCTGTGGTTGGTTTATCCCTCTCTTGATTTTTACAACAATTTATCATGGCTTTGCGGACCGGCTTTTAATTCCAAGATTTTTATTGATCAAATTTAAATTCTAGCAGCTGCCATGATAGGATTTGAACCCGTGGGCCTTGGGTGTGCCTAGTCCTGTGAAAATACCACTACACCACCACGCTGAGTCTTCTATGGGTCTTTGTTACTGAGGTTTGGGTGTGTGTAGGGTACTCTGAGAGTGGCTTCATCTCACTAAACGTGAGCACCTGTAAAACCAAACGTACAAAAACTGAAGCATGATTTATGTACCAACGTGAATAGACCTTGGGTTCCAGGTAGGGAGAAAGTAATGAAAACATTTTTAATGGTGATATGAGATTTTGTTTGAAAGGTTGCTTGGTAAAATAATGGGGAGCGACCTGTCGAGGTGAAGCCTCTCACATGACGCTAGGAGGTTCCCACTATACTTGGTGAACTGTGGCTCTCGTGGAGCCACTTTTGGTGCAATATCTTAGTGATAATGGAACACATTGCTTACCTTTGTGTATTTATTGTTATTTGAAACAATCAGTTGGTTCTGTGAAATGTCCCCACCCTCCTGTTTTTGCGTAAACATCAAAACACATTCCTTCCTTCCTGTTACGTGGTCACTAGCTCAGTGGAGATAGTACTTCATTAGCTCTTGAGTTAATCACACCATAATTTTATTGAAAAGATGCAACTAAATGCATTAGCTCCATTACTTTTCAGTTCTCATGCCTTTTCTGTTGATACTGAGCAGTAGTGGTTCACATGTTAGATCCCCTCCCTCTCTCTTTCCCCGGCTACCCATCCCACCCCAGTCAGTTCCCCGACCTTACACTGAGGACTCCCCACTTCCGTTCTAAAATTTTGCCCCAGACGTTGCACCTCTGTTGATGGCTGGGATTTTAAGACTCCACAGTTTCCTGCTATTGAAATGGGCTTTTCAATTGCTGGTGCATTGGAGAACAAATGACCAACATGGTAGAAAATTCTCACTGTGTGAGGGGAGTCCTCCAATGCTCTAGGCCTTTGGAAGAAGGAACAAGATAAGGGAGGGCTCACGGAATGTCAGGACACAAAGAAGCTCGAGAGGAAAAGAGGGATCTTTGAGCACTTGTGCACAGATCCCTGAAGGCATGCGGAGCGCTTGCCTTTATCAGTTGCGGGATAAGATTATAAGAGCCGGGAGGTCATGTTGGAGCTGTACAGAACTTTGGTGAGTCTGTGACTGGAGTATTGGGGGCAGTTCTGGTCTCTGCTCTCGAGGAAGGATGTGATTGCACTGGAGGGGAGTGCAGAGGAGATCCGCAGGAGATCACCATTTCAGCTTTGAAGAGAGGTTGGCTAATTTTGGGTTGTTTTCTTCAGAGCGGAGAAGGTTGAGGAGGCACCTGGTAGAGGTGTGTAAGATTATGAGGGACTTGTCCAGGGTGAATAGAAAGCAGCTGTTCCTCTTAGTTGACACCTCAATAACAAGGGGACACATTTTTGAGTTGAGAGGCAGGAGGTTGAGAGTAGACTTGCGGAAATGGTTTACTCTTCCTCATTAGTGCATTCCAGACTCCCACCACCATTTAAGGCAGGAAACCTCAACTTTTTAAAAGTACTTGGATGAGCACTTGAAAGGTAGTAACATGAAAGGCTATGGGCCTTTAAGTGCTGGTAAGTGGGACTAGAGTAGATTTAGTTTATTTTTGGCAGTACAGACTTGATGGGCTGAAGGGTCTCTTTGTTTCTGAGATACGCTGGGGGGTTTGTTTCAGGATTGTTTGCCTTCTCTCTGATTTTTTTTTCACTTAAGTGTGTAGGCTATCACCCGCTGACATCCTGCCTGCTGTCTTCAGCACAGTTACAGCAGACTCCATCATGGATGCCTTGCATGCTCTGCAGGGAGCTCCTGCTCACGGACACTGCTCAGAGGCGCCAAGCTTTGTTTCTGCCCAATTAGGGCATCATACATTACAGGTAGATGTTCAGGCCCACTGTTCAGGTGCGAGGTCAAAACCCAAAACTTAATTGTGTGTCAGATTCTTGACCCTACTTGAAAAATCCCCCCCCACCCTGTGTTTCTGCTTCTCTTCCTTGTGCCTGTTGTTGTGGCACTTGGACCCGGAGTATTTAATTCAGCAGATCAGCAGCAAATTTGTCCCAAGCCAGGTAAAGGCACGGCTCTACAGTTTACAGAGATAACAAGGTGTAGAGCTGGATGAACACAGCAGGCCAAGCAGGAAAGCTGACGTTTCGGGTCTGGACCCTTCTTCAGACCCTTCTACAGCTTACAGGTTGCTGAAGCCAACCTCCCTTCCACAATCCACGAGCATCTTCTTTCGGCACTGTTCCCCAATTTCCTGCTCACTCTGAAGCTGTTGCCTCAGCCACTTGCTGGTCTGGGTCCTTGTTATATTCTGACTGTCCCTGGGAGCTCACCTCTGAACTTGGACAAGGGAGCTGACTTTTGCAATGTTTCTTGGGCTTTGATGTTAAGGGACAGATTTGAAACACTGTAGGAATGCCCACAGGATGTATGCAACAGCTAGATGTAACTGAGTGAGGTAAGAGAGAATAGTAAAGAAGGGGTGAGAGAGTGAATCCATTGAGGAATCTAGAGATGAAATTGTTCGAAAGGAACAGAGACAAATAGGAGATAAACTGTTTCAAATTTACCAGAAATTCTGAGGGGTTTAAATAAATGCCTAAAGGGCTTGAATTAGCTCCTTTTTAAAAGCCACCTTGAATTGTTTTACAAACTCTGAGATAACTGTCCCTTTCCATTAAAGTTGGAACAAATTCCAGCCCTGTATTTATTGTCTTTAGCTCCTTTTGACTTGGCACAAACATTCCCACAGTCATTAAATCCTTAACGGCTGAAGGCAAGTTGGGTGTCCTCACATCCATTCACGCCTCTCTTCTCCTAATGAAAGAGAAGCCCTTTCGTGGTGAGGATCACTGATAAACAATTACAGTCAGCTGGGATAGCAATTTAGAGCTTTTCATCAGTGTGTTTCTCTAACAGTTAAATGTTAAAGGGTCATGCCATCTTTCCCCTCTGGAATCTGCACTACCCACAGGTTTGACAATGACTGTGAAATGTTTCTCAATGTTTTTCTCATTAGTGTAGTCATTGGGAAATGGAGCAGAGGAAAATCTCTTCCTTGTTTTCATTTTGCAATCCTGGTGAGCAGAAACTGGAAGAATCAGTGGGAGTTGTGGTGCCCATAGTTTTAATGCGTGAAATGTGATCGCTCACAGTCAAGA
>NW_025967186.1:0-25000 GCF_021869965.1 Rhincodon typus
TAATGTTTTGACTACCTGTAATGTAAAATAGATTTTAGAAGCAGCCCAATCGCATTGTCATGTATTTAAAGGTACTTGGAAGGAGGCATTCTAAGATGATTAGAATATCTGCCAAGCATATTTTCAGGCATTAAATACACCTACATGGCAGAGCTAGAAGGAAATTTGTTTGCCAGATTTAAAACTGCACTATCTGCTGGGTTATCTTCAGTGACTGTGCAGCCAAGAGTTGGCACAACAAGTAATAGCATTAGTTTGTTGTTGCAATTTCATCTAGGCATACTATGCCCTTAACTTGAGGATCGGATTGCAGAATGACAGGATAATGCCTCTTGCAGCCACCTTCTGCAACACAATCTTCACTCTGGCAACCATGAAATGTGCCCAGGCACTAGACTGATGCGTCATTTGCTCGCAGACTTGTTCCCATCTCTTACTCACCCTTGGCAAAGGCTATAAATGCATTGAGCTACCTTTTTTTGGCACTTTGTAGGCGCTCAAATTTTTATTCCTCTGTTTGACGTCAGCATGGTTTTAAAATCTCACTTGTACAATATTATCTGATCCCACCATTGTGGTTGCTGCATTTGTCCACGTTGGCACCTGGAGCTGTCAATAATTATAAATTGGCTGGTGGCATGCAGTTTGAGTTGTATTAGCACATTTGCTTTTCTTGTGAAATTTTCACCAGTCTCAGAAGTTTAACATTCATTTACACTAATTGATCAAAACAGGCCCCAATATGACACATTAAATATGCCAGTAGAGAAACAGTCCATTTGATCATTAACTCTGGAATACTTTTTTAGACCAATCTAGGCAACTCTTCTAAATTGTACACCTTACATTCAAACATCCATCTAATTTCCTTTGACAAGAATAAGTGGACTGTCAGAGAAATGCAAATTCTAATCACCCTTTCTGAATACTTTTTCCTGATCATAGATGGATTTTTTGTTTGGTTTTTGAAATCAGAGCTGCCATGTTACTGCCACATTTATCAGTCTAACAATTGATTTTTGTTTAAATTATCCCTTTCTCGTTACCATTTGGATCTGTGGTGGAAAACATCTTTAAAATAAGTTGTTCCGTTATCATAATCTCTGATCTCAAGAAATGTATTAGTGAACTTGCAATGCAGTTTTTTCCGCATTGTTTTTATGACATTTTAAAAATCATATGTTGCAATTTGTACATCATTCTATAGTTATGGCCTTACTCAGGTTTTGCTTTTATGTTCTGGTTGTAAAGCTGCGAATTGCATTAGCCTTTATATGACACTGTTCATTGTCATTGTTGACCTGTATATCTGAGATCAAAGTTGATCCTTTTAGTCTGCTTAAAATATTATCGTTCAGTGCGCATTTTTGTTTTCTGTCTGTCATCAACAATATATGGAACTGTACCTGCCATCTAACCATGTTAACTTATTTAAGCTCATCTACAAGCTTTCACTATCCCCCATCACCACTTAGGATAATTCGTACCACAAGCAAAATCCACATTCCTTTTTATGAAGTTTAGGTCATTTTTTGATATTAATAAAAACAGCTGTATCTTGTCACATAAAATCACACACCAGAATTATGAACCAGATCTTTTCAGTCCAGGAAACTTTCTTTGCACTACTCTTTGCTTCCTGTCCACTGACTATGTTTGTTCATCTAGCCACAACCTTGTGTTTCTGCTGCATCTCTAACTATTCGTGCTGTTTTTCTTCCAAGAATTTCACAGGTGGTCAAGCATGATCTGTATTTTAGAAGTCCATATTGAACAATCCTAATAACAATTGTTTTGCCATGTGCTTTGTGTGCCATGTGTTTATCAATAACTGAAATATGTAACTTCCTGTCAATGTAGTCTCATTTCACTGCTGAAAAAAAGCTATATCCCTACCTTTCAGTACTCTGACCAAGGTTTCTTTTCTATAGATTTTTGCAAAACAGATTATGCATCTGCTACTCCTTTCTAGTTTCTCTAAGGTCTTGAAGTGTGAATATCTAGATCCCAGTGATTTGCCTATCTCAAGTTTTTGACGATTTTGACTCTATGAAAAGCAACCTCTGCTAATAATTCTTCACGCATCTCTTGTGCAACTTTTTAATTATTCCCTTGAGTTAATCTTTCTTTCTTTTTGTCATCTGAAAGGCAACCTCATGATAGCCTCTGCTGCTGCATAATGAGCTTTTTTAATGGCTTTGTGGTAGCCTGTGTATTTAATAACTTGCTATCATTTAGCTTTTTGTATCTTCCATTTATAAAACTTTCCTCTACTTAAAAGTTAAATATGTGCCACATAACATTCATTTGGAACGCTATTCCTTTCAGTTGAATTTTTTTTTGTTTTGTTGCATTGTGATGCTGTAAGTTTGCACTGTAATTGCACAGTCAGGCCTCTGGTTGGATTTGTACTCAATCTTAGCCATCTTACATTATCTTTGGGTAAGTTTTAATGTCATTTTAAAGTATAATTTTGAACTAGCTAATTTTCTATGGCAATGCAGACGAGGAGTAGAACCAAATGCAGTCCACATCGAGGGATTTACTGCATTCTTCCCCCTCCATTGTATCATTATTGTTGTTACTTTTCATTAAATTTCTTGTCTGCTTAACTGCTTAATCTGGCAAATGTCTTCTATTCTTCTTTGAAGTGCCTATTAAACTGTTCATCCCTCTTGACTCCCATATGTTGTTTTTCTTTCCACTATCTTTTATTCTGTGACTTCATTTCTCCTTCCTTGAATCTCACTGCTATTGCATCTTTGGCTTACCTCTTCTCCCACCCCAGCGCTCACTTGCTTCATGCTGGTATTGCTCACATTTTGTCTGGGCACCTTCAGGGTGTGTTGTGGGTGGCCAACACTGTCTGCTTATTCTTTTTTCCATTTATAATGATGGATATATCATGCAGAGTTGTGGGATATTTTGTGAAGGGGGGAAAAGGGGGGGGTTGTAAAGTATGTGCGTGAAATTATATTGTTGTCGTGAGGTTATTGGAACTTGAACTTCAGTGGAACTTCTTTCAACATGTTGATTTAATCATATCATCTTTCTCTCTAACTTAGGTTGTGAAAACAGGCGGGACACCAAAAATTCCAGACTGTTTCCAGCGCACCCCTAAAAAGCTTACTATTCCAGACAAGGCAGAAATCCTTGCAGTGAATGTGGATTCTAAGGGTAAGTACACCTTTGTTCTCTGTAAATTGATTGTCTATGGTTTTTCTGCAGAAGTGAACAATTTCACTGTTGTCTATAATCACGTGAAGCAAATGTTCAAGTATATTGTTGGTATGTTGCAATCTACAAATCCAGTAACTTCAACCCATATTCATTTGCTAATGCTGTTTGTGTGATTTCTAAAGTCTCCCGATTTAATATTGCCTCCTGATATAAGTGGGACTAGTTCTGCATTAAGCATGCAAGGTCCAAAAGAATGTTGATATAATTGCTGCAAAAAGAGTTAGACACTTGACAATTAATGACATTTAAACTTTTCACAATTCATTGGAAGATGTGTTTTGAATTGCATAATGCTTAACCTATCATAAGATGGTTACAATATATAGAAAGAGGCCATGTCTGTATCAGCTGTCTGCAAAACAAAGTTAGCTAGTCTCTCTTTTCCCTCTGTTTGCCCATCCCTTTCCTATTCTGCATTTCACTGCTAATTTCTTCTTTTTAGAAAATTATTTAAGTTTATTTCGAAGGCCTTCACCATGCTATCTTGCAGTGCATTCCAGATCCTAACCATACATTTAAAAATACTTCATGTTCTCTTTTTGGTTCTTATACCATGCATCATAATTCCATGACCTCTGGTTCTTGGTGCTTCTGTCAGTGTAACGTCCCTCATTATCTGTTCAACGCACGTGATTTTGAACTCCTCTATCAAATCTCCTCTTGTGCAAGGATGGCTTAGAGAGAAAGCATACATAGTGGTACTGAACTATATAGACTAGGCAGATTAGCATTTAAGTCTCTGATCTGCAGGGATTTGAGTAAAGTTTGGGATACTAGGATAAGCATTAGCAAATATTTTCGCATAGTCGAACCTATGGGAAAGTCTTCGTGAGTGAGAATTGGAGTTTTCTTGACAGATTTGTCCCCTAAAGAAGCTAACAACATGGTTGGTATGGTTAATAAGTTTGAAGATGACACCAAAATTAGAGCATGTTGCACAGCAAAGAAGGTTACCTCGGTACAACGGGATCTCTATCAGGTGGCCCAACGGGCTGAGCAGTGGCAGTTAGAATTTAATTTAGATAGGTGTGCTGCATTTTGGAAAGGCAAATCAGAGCAGGACTTGCATACACTTAATGGTAAGGTTCTGGGAAGTGTTGCTGCACAAAGAACTTGAATTGCAGGTTCAGTTCCTTGAAAGTGGAGTCACAGGTAGACAGGATAGTGAAGAGGGCGTTTGGTATGCTTTCCTTTTAGTGGTCAGTGCATTAAGTATAGGGGTTGGGAGGTCATGTTGATGCTGTACAGGACCTTGGTAAGGCCACTTTTGGAATACTGCGTACAATTCTGGCCTTCCTGCTATAGGAAGGATGTTGTGAAACTTGAAAGCGTTCAGAAAAGATTTACAAGAATGTTGCCAGGGTTGGAGGGTTTGAGCTGTAGTGAGAGGCTGAATAGCCTGGGACTATTTTCCCTGGAGTGTCGAGGCTGAGGGGTGACCTTGTAGAAAATTATAAAATCATGAGGGCATCAATAGGGTAAATAGTCAAAGTCTTTTTCCCCAGGGTGGGGGAATCCAAAACTAGAGGGCATAGGTTTAAAGTGAGGGGGGAAAGATATAAGAAGGACCCAAGGGGCAACTTTTTCGGGCAGAGAGTGGTGCGTGTGTGGAATGAGCCACCAGAGGAAGTGGTGGAAGCTGGCACGATTACAACATTTAAAAGGCATCTGGATGGGTATATGAACAGGAAGGGTTTAGAGGGATATAGGCCAAATGCTGGCAAATAGGACTAGATAAATTTAGGATATCTGGTCAGCATGGATGAGTTGGACCGAAGGGTCTGTTTCTTTGCTGTACATCTCTGTGGCATGCAGTGTGCACATTGGAATGTGACATTTGACTACTTGGCAGACATGAGAAGAGCTCTGGTGTCAGGCCTGCAGAGCTCTTAAACTGAATTTTGACAATTCAGTCAGAAATGGCATTACCTAGTCTTGTCTCTTTTCCAGCATGGTTTACATGTTTCCCAGCAGGAATAGTTGAACAGATTTCTTCTTTCTCCTCCTCCAAAAAGAGTGGTTTCTGCCACAGGTTTGAAATGCCTTCCAATACCTTGCTGAAGTAGGCATATACATTATGTGCAAGCTTGTACAATAACTTGACCAATTGTTTGAAAATTTGTTTCTTGGTGGTTTAATAGAAGTTTACAATCAAAATACAAGAAAAACTTTAGATCAAACCTGTAATTTAGACCCATTTTTAGTTTGCTTAATAGATGATTACCTAATAATGTCTATTATAACTACACTATCAGGTGTTCATACTGTGCTGAAGACAGGTAGCTGGGTCCGCTACTGTATCTTCGACCTAGCTACAGGAAAGGCTGAGCAGGAACACAACTTTCCTACAAACAGTGTTGCTTTTCTTGGCCAGAATGAGCGCGATGTGGCAATTTATACAGCTGGGCAGGTATGTACTGTTTTAAATTTCTATCTCTTCATACGTTCTAATCTCATGATCATAGTTAGCCTGGTAGTTGTTACTGGTCTAACAAGCCATATGTGAGGTCTTGCATGGAAACTGGTTAAATAACTAAGAGGTCTAGGGCAGTTTGCAAATTGAATCCAAAATTCTGTTTGTAGCAAGAGGCAGAGTATAACAGTCAAGAGTGTTTTTGTGACTGGCAGCCATACCACAGGATTTGGTGCTGGGCCACTTGCTGTTTGTAATGTATGTTAATGATCTAGGCACAAATGTAGGAGGTATGGTGTGTAAGTTTGCAGATGACATGAAAATTGGTGTGGTAAATAGTAAGGGTGAAAGCCTTAGAACATTATTGATGAGCTGGTCAGATGGGTTGAATGTTGGCAAATGGAATTTAATCCTGACAAGTGAGAGGTGATGCATTTTGGGAGCATTAACAAGGTAATGCAGTACACGTTGAATGGTAGGACCCTAGGTAGTAAGAAGATCAGAGGAAAGTTGGTGTGCATGTCCTTAGATCCTTGACTGCAGCAGGAGAAGGAATTAGCATAGTTACGAAGGCATAAATGATACTTGGCTTTATCAGTTGTCATTAAGTAGAAGAACAAGGAGGTTATGATGGAGAGAGATGATAGGAACTGCCGATGCTGGAGAATCTGAGATAACAAGGTGTTGAGCTGGATGAACACAGCAGGCCAAGCAGCATCAGAGGAGCAGGAAAGCTGACGTTTCGGGTCAAGACCCTTCTTCAGAAATCATGGTTATGATGGAGCTGTGTCTAACACTTGTTTAGTTTCACTTGGAATATTATGTGCTGTTCTGGTCACCATACTATAGGAAGAATGTGATTCCATTAGGGGAGGTGCAGAAGAGATTCACCAGGATATTGCTTGGGCTAGAGGGATTCAGCTATGAAGACACTAGAGAGATTTGTGGTTATTTTCCTTAGAGCAGAGAATGCTGAGGCTGCACCTGGTTGAAGTGTACAAAGTTCTGATTGACTTTTACACTTAATAGAATCAATAATTGGGGCCACATTTTAAGGTATAAATCAGAGATTTAGAGGGTATTTGAGGGAAAACCTTTTCATGTGGGGAAGGTGTGATCTGGAACCTTTTTACCCAAAAGGATGGTAGAAGGAAGGAGTTGAGACATTAAGAACTACTTAGATGAGTACATGAAACACCATTGTATGTAAGGCTACAGGTCAAGTATTCTAAAAAAGGATTAGAATACAATAGAATTTTGACTAGTACAGGCATGATGTGCTGAAGGGCCTTTTTCCATGCTGTTCGAAAGTCTGACAGATGTAGGAAGAAAATTCTAGAGCTTCAGGATTAGGCAGCTAAAGGCAATGCCACCAATGATGGAGCACTTATCAGTGATACTGAAACCAGAAATAAATGAGTACACCTCTCAAATGTGGGATTGACAAAGATTAGAGCAATGAATGGGTAAGACTTTGGAGTGCTTTGAAAGTGGGAGTGAGAAATTTCAAGATGTTGCTTAATTAGGAGCCAATGTGCATAACAAACAAGATGATCGGTAAATGGGACTTGGTGCAAAATGGAACACTCACAGCAGAACTTTGAATGATCTGCGTGTGGAGGGTACGTAGAGCCTTGAGTTTGTTGTGATAAGAGTAACTCAAGGTAACTAGAGATTGCAGTACAGTTTTAGGAGGTGCTGTTGATGAAGTTTTGGTGATTTTTCTGCGATACATCTTCTAAATGGACATGCTGCAGCTATAATGTGTTCCCGGTGGAGAGTGTGAATCATAAGGTTGTGGATGGAGTGCCAGTCGAGCATTGTTTTGTCCTAGGTGTTCACGCATTAAAGCTGTACTCATCCCGGCAAGTGGGGAATATTCCATCGTATTCCTCGGGGACAGGAAGTGGTGGTAGTGGATTGGGGTTTTGGGAATTGACCAATTGCCGCAATAGTTTACCAGTTAGTTTTGGTAGAGCTACACTAATTCAGCGGGACAATGGAACAGGTTTTAAAATCTGAAAATTTACAATCTTGTGTTCACTCGTTTGTGTCACCTATAGATCCATTGACACAATAACTGTAAAGTCTATATGGTTAATGTGCACAGAACAATAGAAAGCCAAAATTTTAACTTAAGATGTTGCAATGAGAGCAAATCTTTGCTAAATGAACTTACATTTTGATTGAATGAATCACCTAAGTTGCCATCCCTGATGGAGAAGCCATTCTTAAACAATCTACTTGTACAATAGAAACCCTCCAACCAATTATGTGAATTTCTCTGACAACACTTTGAAACTGCCAGCAAGTTGTTTTGATTTTAAAGATGATCAGTTCAGATGTGCTGTGCAACTGGCCCAGATAGTACCTACAGAGCTTGTATTACTTTATTCAAGTTGACATGCCCTTATTGAAAGGGTGAAGGTGGTTAGATGATTCTGCCATAAGCTGCCTTTTGAAACCATTCTAAATGACAACACCCAGTTCTACATCATCAGGCTTCTCTTAACACCTCTGTTAGGTGATTGATCGAAAGTTGAGTTTTGGGAAAGGTGCATTTTCCTTAATTTAAACACTGGGAGAACTCTGTGTTTTTCCTTTGACCCTACCACTTTGTTCCCTTGTCATCAATTCCATTTCAGTCCTTGGCCACTGAAAGACTGAACCAGATTGTCCTCAGCCGCTGGGTTCCAGTTGACCCAGATTAAGTTTCTGACTCTATGCTCTCCATCATAAAGGTTGTTTCCTTCCACGTTCCTCCCATGTCCACCCCTTTCTCCACTTTTTACCAGCTTTCGGTGCTGTCGTGGTCTGCCTCTCATCCTCAGCCTTTGCAAACATTTCCGTCCAAACGTTTGCTGCCAAGAATGCTATGCTCACTGACCTACATATCTCCTCTTATTCATGTGTAGAGGCTGAAAGTCAAAAACTGACCAGATGTATACCACCTATTGACAATCTGCAGTAGGCTAACTAATATTTTATGATAATTAAATATCTCTTTTAATTCACTTTCTTTTACTTTAACTTGCACCTCCATATTGGTTTGAATTGAGGGATGAAATGTGTAATTTTAGTATTTTGGTTTACATTTCAAGCCTACTTAAAATCATCTGGTGTTTGAAGACTATTAATGTGGCAACATTGAATGGCAAATGTAGATTATCAACATTACTGATATACAAATATTCAAAAAAGTGGGACCAAAAATGTGAATAAAGAGATATGGGTGACTTTGTGTTGAGGTTTTTAATTTTTGACTGGTACTTGTATATTTAAATGGCAATTTAAAATATTTAACACCGTGCTTTGCTTTAATGAAAATATTTAATTGCCCGAACTGTTGCCATACTCTCTCGTTCAGCTAAAATTTGTAATGAAGATTCTGCTTGATTTCATGTAGATAGATTTCATGTAAGTAGGTCAGGCTATCTTACCTAATATGACATAAGATTTTCCTTCAAATTTCTAATCCGTGTGCATATTAGATCTGGAGTTTGTTTGTAATGTGGACTCTATCTGAATCAGCTGGAATGTGAAATTTGTGTAGATCATAAGTATAGCATATTCGAACATAATCTTTTTCTGACTGCAAATTTTTGGATCTTCAGGAATCTCCAATTATCCTTCGGGATGGAAATGGCACAATATACCCCATGGCTAAAGATTGTATGGGTGGAATCCGTGATCCCGACTGGTTAGATCTCCCACCAATTACTAGTCTTGGAATGGGGATCCATTCTTTGACAAATCTTCCTGCAAATTCATCCATTAAGAAAAAAGCAGCCGTCATTGTAATGACTGTAGAGGTATGTTGGTCAGCGTAATGAACGTAATAAAGTTTAAAATATCTACATTTGTATTATACATGTTTTGTGATTCATTGCTATGTTTTTATTAATATACCGATTTATTAATCAGTAAAACACCAAATGATTTTAGTTGAATGCATTATACCTTGTGTAATAGTTGGTTGAATGGATGTTGAAGTGAACCTTAGCTACACTAGGCCACAAAAATGTGATTTGGTCACTTTAAACAATTCTGTTAAAGAGTGAAATATTATATACTGAAACATGATTTTGCTAATCAAGTTGTCTATTCATATGGAATGAATCCAACCCCTTCTCTATACCCCAAGAGCTCACTCAAATCTCCATTTCTTCTCTAGAAGAAAAGCATCCCAGCCTCCACACTTTATTAATGAAGATGAAACGGGCATTTATTTAAAAATAGCCTAGCATCCCAGTGATGCATTTCCGTATCTAGCTACCTTTGTAGCACTGGTCACATGGTCCCAGCGATCCAAGCATTGCAGCTGCTTGATAATTCTCCTCAGCAGCTCCAATCTTGCAATTTCATGTGGTGTATGTGCCTGATGCTAGTGCTACCTATTTGCGCAATTTTGGGTCCATCTACATTAAAGTGAGAGCTGCCAGAAACAGGTCTAACATGGACACAATTGAATCTGAACTTGCACACTCCCACCTGATGTAGCTTGCACAATTTCCCTATACTATCCCAACAGCCTCGTCAAGATTTTGATAAGTGGTGAACAACAGCAACAGTTACTAACAGTCAGCCTCTACATACAAGCACAACCAATAAGCTATGAACTTACTGTCATTAAATTATTTTTAGGTATTGTTTTGTGGAAGTTACTCTTGCAAAATACTTCATTTTCAATGGGAATTATCAATGTGCATTGAGATGAACATTTAAAACAGCATTGGCATTCAAAATGTAAACTCCAATTTAATTTGAATTGATTTAAGTTTTGTCTTCATTTTGCGGTTAGAGACTTCAGTGTGCCAGTAGCATGTGATGACCCTACTTTGGAATTGCAGCTTTAAAGATGAGCATGACAAATCCAAGCATTTGAGTGGAATGGGGGCTGTGGTATAGTGGGTGGGAACGCTGGTATAATCTGTAATGGGATAGAATTAATGTATACTTGTATATAACCTTTTGAGGGTCCAGGCTTGGAGCATTATGTACAGTTTTGATCACCATAGTGCAATGGGAATGTGCAAAGAGGATTCATAACATTTGATACCAGAACTGAGAGAATTTACTCTTTAAGAAAGGCTGTACAGAATGAAACCCTTTTCTCTGGAAAAGAGACAACTAGAACATTGAGTTCTTTAAATTTATGTAGGGTCTTGATCGGGTAGATGTGGAGAAAATATTTTCATTTGTGGAGACCGAAACTTGGGGCTGTAGGTATAGTATCAGCCATCTGCCCCAAGTGGTGACTGTATGCTGAACATTTTATGTAAAATTTGATGCTGAACCTCAGAATTAGTTTGACAAATAGCCGAGTGTTTGAAAAAGTAAGATTTTTTTTTAAAAGATTAATTTAAATGTTAAAGCAATGCACAGAGGAAGGTTGCAGGCCTAGACATGCCACCTAAAGGTATGGTCGTTTGTTATTTTTGAAAAAAAAAAATGAGAGTTCAGAACTGGAACCAGCAAATTATAGTGCTGGTAGGAAATGAGGTCATAAAGGGATTTGAAAGCTAGCATGAGAATTTTTAAAATAAGGCTGTTGCTGGATGGGAGTCCACATCATCAATGCATAGCAGGATAAATGAGTGTGATTTGGTCATAGTTAAGATGCATGTAACACAGTTTTGCTGGAATTGGAGGTAGGAGGCTAGTTTGCAGAGTGCTGGAGTATTTCTAATAAATATAATTACAGAAAATTTCTTCCAGTTTAGAAACCTCCGTCCTTTCTTAAAATTCATCTGAGGCCTTTTGGGGAATGTTTTGTTTTGAAATAGTATTTACCTTGATCATTCCAGCAAATCAAAATTCTTAAATATAATGCTGCATAAAACTCAAGTTATAAAGCGTCATTATTGAATTTTAAAACTAACACTAATGATTGGCACTTAGAACATTCATCTTGATAGATTAGAGTTTGTATGCTCTCCTGTAGAGGGAAGGGATTCAGGTCTTGTCCATTCCCAACTTGTAACTTTGTACGCATAATGATGGTAAAGTTAAGAAAATAGATGAAAGACAAGTGATTAATGTATGATTAAAACTTATTGATGATGGCAGTGCAGGCGATGTGTCATGGCTGCAACGTAGGAGCGCTTGGATACTCTTGTGATTCAGGGATAACAAGTCTGTGATGAGCAAAGGTTTAGCTTCCAGCTCAAATACACACTGCAATGCATCAGGATTGAAGGAGGTTACCTGGATTCTCTGTAGCAGGAGTCAGCTGCACCACAAAATATAGGGTTTCCTGAATTGGTCAAGGTCAGGAGGTGTGGCTAAGCAAGGCAGTTAAGGGGGCCCTGTGGGCAAGATTCAGTCTGGCAATTTCCAGTTGGTATGAGGTGTTCTCGCCTTGCTTGGATGAGAGAGAACTGCACGATGGATATAAAAATTGATCATGGCGGCGTCATAAAGGAATCCATTCAAGTGGGGAGAGCAACAACGAATGTACCAGCAGTTGGTGATAATTTAGTGAAGGAGATTGACGTCATTTTCCGCTATAAAGAGCAAGAGTCCAGGCAGCAATGTTGCCTGCCAGTGCAAGGGATTGGGACATTCTGCTCAGGCCTGGAAAGGAACTTGCAGTGGCAGGGAGAGAATCTAGTCATCATGATCCATATAAAGCACCAGTGACATAGGTTAGAACTAAAAAAACTTTCTGCACAGAATATGAGGAGCTGGGCCCTCAACTAAGAAAAACTCCAAAGGTTACAACCTCTGGGTAGTTACTGGAGCTGCATGCCAATTGGGTGCATAAAATTTAAATTGGTAATTGAGTTTGTAGAATGCTGTTGGAATAGTTTCTTAGAGCAGCACATTTTGGAACTGATAAGAGAGCAGGTTATATTTGCCTAATACAGGAAACTATAGGACGGTTAATTTGATGTCTGTCATACACGAGGTTTTAGAACTGGTCATAAAGAGATGATAAATCTACATATGGAGGTAATCAAAGTGTCAGCATATTATTGTCAAAGGGGAATAATGTTTGACCAATTTGGCGTTCTTTGAAGGAATAACATCTGTGGATAAGGGAGAGCCTTATACAGGCAGTTTTCAGGTTGCAACAGCTCTGTTCTTGATTCCATTTCGTGAGTTGATTTGTACACAGGTAGGAACCTGGAACAATATAAAATGGCTTTTCATCAAGTACGAGGAAATGTTCATACGTTGGATCTTTAAAATTAATATTAATATACGTTTA
This sequence comes from Rhincodon typus, assembly GCF_021869965.1. Classification (NCBI taxonomy): domain Eukaryota; kingdom Metazoa; phylum Chordata; class Chondrichthyes; order Orectolobiformes; family Rhincodontidae; genus Rhincodon; species Rhincodon typus. The sequence continues at coordinate 12,867 of NW_025967186.1, forward strand.
TGGATTGTATTCATAAGTTGAATGTTCATAAATCAGGGACCCCTGTAATAGTTAAGAGTTGGGGATACGTTATTGTAACGAGGTGGAATCCAGTATGATTGGCGATAGATGGGACTGTGGAGTTTGATCCAGTCATGGTCTTGAGTGGTGGAGCAAGCTCAAGAGGCTGAATGATCTACATTTGTTCCTATTTTGTGTGTTTGTATGTAATTGTTAGACATTTAAGAGTGCTTGTCTCATGCTGAAGCAGTCAACATCCAGGGAAGTAGCTCTTAAATAAAATTGATAAAATTGATTATTTGTGGAACTGTTAATTCTGTCAAAGCCATTTCAATAAACCTTTTACTCAGAATTACTGAACCAGTTAATGGAATATTTTCATCAAATGTCAAGGCGTTTACTTAGCATGTTTTATTGCAAAGTTCATAGGTTTGAAAATGTACGATATTAAGCCTTTTCTTCCTGTTTGTCCTTTTTTCCGCTCTTTTTGGGAACTGCATTATAATATTGCAATCTGGAAAGTTCATGTTTAATTCAGATACCCAGGCTCTGAGAATATGGGTTCAAATCCCACCATGGCAATTGGTGACATTTAAATTCCGTTAATAAAATCTGGAATTGAAAGCTAGTCTTGGTAACGGTGCCTATGAACCTATCTATTTTTCTAACTCATTTGGGGAAGGAAATCTACCATCCTTATTTGGTTTGGTCTGGTCTTCACATGTCTTCAGATTTACATCAGCGTGCTTGACTCTCAACTGCCCTCTGCAGTGGCCCAACAAGCTACTTAGGGCAGTTAGGATGGGCAACTCATGAGTGATCTAACGTTCCATGAAAGAGTAAAGGAAACAAAGTATTATTTCCAATGCACTCAAACACTTTGGAATCCCTTCTTTATTCTTCTAGTGCAAAGTTTTTCAAACTGAGGTCTTTGTACAATTGTTTGAAAGGCCAACGCAATTTAGCTGTATGCATGACACTTTCATACCAGGAACGTTCATGTACTATTTTGTGCATAATGTCGCCTGATGTAATTAATATATTTTTTGTTTATCCCATTCTACAGAAACAAGCATTAATGCAGCACATACTGCGATGTGATTATGAAGCTTCCAGGCAGTACTTGATGAATCTTGAACAGGCTGTTTTGCTTGAACAAACACCACAAGTACTAAATACATTCCTCAGCAATCGATGTGATGGGAATCGTAATGTCTTACATGCTTGCGTGTCTGTTTGTTTCCCTACAAGTAATAAAGAGACAAAAGAGGAAGAAGGTGAGCTAAAGCCATGGCTTTCTTTAGAGGAAAGCTGCTTTTTGTGTGAATATAAAACTGAAAGTTTCATAAATATCCTCTGCTCTCTGTTATAGTAAGTGCTCCAGAAATTGGTTTGTTTAGTGCCTGCCCAGCCTCTTCAAAAAAATGCAGATTAAGACAAGTATTTTACATCCCCAGATGTAGTAAACATCACCCTGAAGGATATGGGGATAACTCCATATAACTACTTCTGTATTTGTTTCTGTAACATTTCCTGTATTTCTACAAAAAAGACCTTTCCAAATATTTTGCTTAATGAATAGAAAATCAAAATTTGACCCAATATACTTTTGCAGTTGATTGTAGGGATTGCAGCTTTTTGCCTTTCAGCTATCAGGATGAGAAAATTTTAGTTTTGGCTTCTTATCTCCTCTTCCTCTTTACTGTTCAGCATAGGAGTCTTGTACATGTTTAAGAGTTTGTGATATGCCATGCAGTTCGGCGTCAAGCTTCCAATGAGACCACCTGGTCAAACATTCTGGAATATACGTCAGTGTTCAGAAACCTTTTTTGCCCAAGAATTTGAGAGTTTGATCCTAGGGTTGATTTTTATTTCAAAAATTCTTGACTGCCATTGGGACGTTATTTAATGCACTGAACGGAAACAAGCTTTAAGAAATTCAAGAGTGCAACAAGATGAATTTCCAGGTGAACTTAGCATGACATTCTTAGCATAACACTCTTGTAACTTCAAATTCACGATTTGGAATATCTCAATTGTAGTGAATGACTACTGCTAGATGGATCATATGGGACTCAAATTTCACTTTGTTCATAATTGATTCCCAGAAGTTATAATTATAACTTAATTGACTTTTTGAGTTAGTACAATTTCCTTTTGTTTAATCAGAATGTGTTCATATGATGTAACAATTAGCGTCTTTAGAAATAATTTGAATTGGGAAAGTTTACCTCAAATCAACATTTACACTTTTTTGCTAAGTACTTTTGCATCCAAAGTCTGACAAGTTCCTTACCATGCATTTCTTTTTAATAAGTGACTACATTCAAACTAATAACTTAAATCTGAATCTTAGTAACTAGTAATACCAATGACTGACACTTCAAATGTCCACAAAGACTTGAATACTCTGACCATACTGTTTGCAAATCCAATGAATTATAATTCATCTAAATCTACTATTCGCACTAAACTTCATATTGTGTTCGAACTGAAACTAAATGCGTAAAATAAAACAGCCAGCACAGTGTATCTCAGATTGTGATCTCTAAGAGCATGCCAGTCAAAGCAAGTCAAATAGTACAAAATATTTTGTGATGAACAGCGGTTCACATCTTTCTTGCTCAATTAGTGCACCTTGGGTTGTTTTAGCCTGGAATGAGTTCTTGACTTTGTCTGAAAGCGATTTGGCTCACTTCCCATTCAACCAAGTTTTTAAGTTAGATGGTTGAACTAGTTTATATTTTCACAAAATATCCTGGTTTTCCACAATCTATACAGTTGCTCTTTGGAGTTCGCAACTTGTTGAATAGTAAATTGGGTGTCTGACTCATAAGCACATTCTGGTTATGCCATTATAGCAAATTTGGTTTTTGCCTGCAGGTGGCACAGTGTGGAGCTGGAGGTGCACAGCAGGCCAGGCAGCATCAGAGGAGCAGGAAAGTTGATGTTTTGGGTCAGGACCTTTCTGACCCGAAACGTCAACTTTCCTGCTCTGCTGCCTGGCCTGCTGTGCCCCTCCAGCTCCACACTGTTATCTCTGACTCCAGCATTGGCAGTTCTTACTATCTCTTTGCCTAGAGGTAGCCCAATTCTTCTGATCAGGGTATGATATCCTGTTTCTGAAACTGATTGGACCCACAAATAGGCAGTTAACATCAGCTGCATTCTCCCATAAATTTCCTAGCCAGGAGCAGCGTCTTCTGACGCGGCCTAGAACAGGTTGGTGTGGAAATCATACCCTATTTTTAGGCCTTATGGCCACTTTGAAAACTGCTGAGAGAAGGTAAGTTTGGGGATAGAAGGGAGAGGTGAGGTGTGTGGAGTCTGGGTGAAGTAGAGTTAAGGATGGGGGTTGTCAGGGGGAGGGGAGGAGTGTATTCAGTAGAGTCGAGACAATTTGTGGAGAAGTTTAAGTGCAGCGGTTTTTCTCCTAGGTAATTGTTCAGCTTGCATACACCAAAACTCTCTGAAATCTCTCCAAAGGACATTTTTGGAGGGTTCCAGAAGCAAATAATTGCATCAAGAAAATTTCTGGGGCTTTCTGACAGTGGGATTTCACTGTTGTGCTGATGAGCAACTTTAGTCTAAATTACTGCCCTGAAACACTCCCCATTTGGAATTTTTGGGCCATTGTTTGCTGAAGTCCACTTAACAATTTTATTATCCATGTGTATTCATAACTTACAAAAGGGTAAAGACACTTTACATCTAAATTTTAGTAAGGTGCCCTAATAAAATGTTGAAATGTAATTCTTTTACCTAGCATAGGAGCTTGCCTGCATGTATTATCTGAGTTCTATATTCCTGGAGACTTAAGGAGTGCACACAAGTTTATAAATGTTGCTCATCTTAGTTTATCGTGCATTTTAGGTTACTGATATTGGCAGTTATATCGATTCAGGGTTAGGATGTATCCAGTTAATCAGTCGTGAAATCCAATGTAGCAAGAACAGACCTTTTTCTGAAGCTGTCAACTCAAAATTAAAACAAAAATGTATATCAAACGAATTAGGGAAGGCTGTCGAGGGATCGGGGATGATGCAGTCTTTGGGCTTCAGTTTTTAAACTTTGTTTCAGAATAACATTTTGATCCTTTTTTAGAAACTGAAGTAATTAAACAAACATTGACACTTGCTGTGTAGTTCTCTCTGACCTGATGGCCTAAGTCTTTCCTTATTAGCAAGTCCTGATCTTTTTTAAAAAAAAATGCAGTAATTATTAGCACAATTCACTTTAAAGTTTTCTATGTGACATTTCTTGCTAATCATAACCAACAGTTCCCGCTCATTCACAATTGCCTTTTATCTGAATGGCTTGCTACGATCATTTCAGGGGGCAGTTAAGAGTCAGTCACATTGCAATAGGTCTAGCATCATGTCTATGCCAGGCCAAGTAAAAGTGGCAGATTTTGTTCCCTAAAGGACATCAGTGAATCTGATGGGTTTTATATCAGTGGTCACATGGTTGCCATTAAACTAACTTTAATTCCAGTTTATATTGAATTTTAACTTCAGCATATGTCATGACAAGATTCAAGCTCCTTTCTCCAGAACATTACACTGGTAATCTATTAGTCCCAGTGAAGGGCCAATTTATATGTGCATTTCAAAAATGACAGCATGTCCAGAATTCTGTAGTGTTTCTCCTGGGAAGTTTATCTGAGTATGTTGAAAGAACTTTGGATCATTCTATCTCCTTGAATGGAGGAGAGTTGAAATGAAGGGGAGATGCTTTTGAACAGTTTTTTTACTAGCAAATAAATTTCATGAAAAGTTCACTTCTCAATTAATTGCTGTACCTGGTTGTATCAAGAAATTGAGTTTGGTGAATTTGAAAGTGAACTCTATTTCAGGTCAGTGTTGAGTCTTGTCTTGTAATTTGAAACAAAAATTGTTGGAACAGCTCAGCAGGTCTGGCAGCATCTGTGGAGAAAATCAGTTAACATTTTGGATTGAGTGACCCTTTCATTGAACTGTCGGTAGCTAGGAAAATGTTGGTTTATATACAGAAGATAGTGATATACAGATTCTAAATATAAACTGATACTTTCGTAGCTACCATCAGCTCTGAGGAAAGGTCACTGGACCCAAAATGTTAACTGATTTCTCTCCACAGATGCTGCCACACCTGCGGAGCTTTTCCAGCAGCTTCTGTTTTTGTTTTTGTTTCTGATTTATGGCATCCACAGTTCTTTCAATTTTTATCTTGTAATTTGAATTCAGTTTGTTTTGTAGCATTGTTACTGAGACCTAGTGACTTAAGTATTTCTGTCCCACAGAAGCAGAGCGCTCCGAGAGGAATACATTTGCAGAGAGGTTATCAGCAGTCGAGGCCATCGCAAATGCAATTTCAGTTGTGTCAAGTAATAGTAGTGGTAACAGGACTGGACCATCTAGCAGTCGTAGGTACGTGCAGATATGACTGACCTACCTACCTTTAAGTGGGCATCTTTGGAAGCTAGAGCACTGATTTTTATTTGAGGTGGGAGGAAGAATCTGGGGTAAGAAAGATTGTGCCTGTTCTTATCACTTATTTCTTGGGAGTGGGATGGTTTAAAAAGTAGCTGTTGATTGATTCTAAAAGTGTAAATTCCACTTTTTATTTGCACTTCATGATGCACTTCAAATTGGATGATTTAGTATTAGCTCATAGAAAGCTGGTACTTAAACTGTATTCCAAAATGTTGAGTGTGTGTAAATAGCTGAACTGCCATGATCTGGTCAATAAACCAATAGGTACGTAGGACATTGCTGCAAGAGAAACTAACGTGATTTCAACTTCCTTGGAATTGCAGTGCATATATTCTCTGATTAAAATTCTATTTGATACAACTTGTTTAATTTTTAACAAAACCAAAAAAACTAACATCACTTGTCAATAATTGTAACCAACTTGTTGGATCATACTAGAAGATAAAAGTTTTTTTGACCCCCAAGTAAGTAATGAGTCTTGCACTTTTCTTCCAGTTTAAGATTGCGTGAGATGATGAGGCGCTCCCTGCGAGCAGCAGGCTTGGGTCGTCATGAGTCTGGTGCTTCATCCAGTGACCATCAGGATCCAGTATCTCCTCCTATTGCCCCACTTAGCTGGGCACCAGATCCACCTGCAATTGATCCAGGTTAGAATGATTCCTGATGTTACTCGAAAATAACTTGCTGAAACCTTTATCCTGCTTTAAGTTTTAGCATCAGTATATGAGGATTTGAAGAATAATTTCACCACGAAAGTTATTTTATCTTGGATGCAATAAAACAAAATTTCATTTCATAGGTATTATTATGTGTACAATTACAGAGACAGATATCTGTCTCTGACAAGGGCAGCATTCCTGTAGATTGTGCATGGAGAAAAGAAAATATTTGCCCATACTAAGCAGAGAATATGACCATTTCCCCTTTCAGTACAAGCTCATGTGCTCAGTTATACAGTTGTAGAAGATTTGTGTGACTACCCATTTTGAACTTGATATTGTAACCAGTGTTCTTGTACTTAGAGTAAGTAAGAAACATCTGAATAAGAATTAGTCTTGGATGTATGTGGTGCCTTTCATGAAATCCGAACATCTCAAAGCACTTTGAATAGTTTGTAGAGTTGTGGTGAAGGAAACAGCAACTAATTTGCAATCCCACAAATAGCACAGAAATTTTCTGATTTTTCTGATGGAGGGTCTAGGCCTGAAACGTCAGCCTTCCTGCTCCTCTGATGCTGCTTGGCCTGCTCTGTTCATCCAGCTCTACACCTTGTTATCTATAGCACAAAAATTGATTTTTCTTAATGTTGGTTTGAAGCAGAAATAATGGCTAACTTCAGAGCATGTCACTACTGAGGTTGTTCAGAAGACAGTCTAACTCAATGAACAGTGGAATTTTATGTTGTGTTCATTCAAGATAGTAGCACCATTTGGAGTTAACCTCACCATTGTTGTTAAAAGTTTAGAAAGCTAATGCTGCAATTTGCTGGAGTTTGTTTGTGAAATCTTCCAGTCACTGTTAAAAATTTCAGGACAATTGCTGGCACATTTTAAGGTAACACGTGCTGTACTCTGGGAAGCAAGTTGCTTACCTTTCAGAGAATGTTTCTCAATAGTATAAAAGAGCCAGGCAAAGATCCAGAAATACCTTTCACTGAGGCTCTCATTCCCATGCCCTGGCATTAATTTTACTTGATTCAATTCCTGACTGTATATCAGAGGTTGCCAAAATGGACCAAAAATACACGAATAGCTGTGCAAGAGAAAACTAATTCCTCTCTTTCCCTAGAATAAAAGGATAATTTAAAGGATTGATTGTGCAGTCAGAGGGACTGTTACTTGGTAACATTTGAACTTCCAGACCTAATTACTTGGAAAGTAGAAAAGTTGTCATGAGTATTTTAGCTGCAGGATTGGGCTTCTTCATTGGGAATGATTTCGGCCTTAGACTAAGCTGCCTCAGTCACTCAGCAAAGAAGAACTCCAGCATCAGAAAAGAGAAGCCTGGAGGTGTTTGCCAAATTGGAAAAAAAAAAGCAAATCTGCAGTTTTGCCTTCATAAGCTGTAATGAAGGTTTGCTTAGGATGGGAAAGCTCTTGTTTTATTTTTGCTAGTTTGTTCTAGCAAAATGGAAATGATCAGTTATAAATGATTGATCTTGAACTTTACACTGACAAGTATGGATGCTGCAAGAGATTGGGCAAGCTAATGAGACTTCTTCAAAGTTGGAGTTTTTCATTGGGACAAGCAGAAAATACATGAGATTAACTGCAGTCTGATGTAGCAACCAGTCACACCCGTGCCCACCCATTTGTCACATGTTTGTAACCAGAAAAGTTGACAGCAATGACTGTAATTGTTCTCCTCCTGTAGCACAAACAGTGCAATCTGTTCAGTATTTGCTTGATGTGATGTTTTGTGATCACCACTAATTACTACTGAAACTAGGGAGCTTGGCCTTTAAAGTGCTCTAGATGTATTGTTCTGACTAACTTAAGGCAATGCCATTCATGCTCCCATGCTTTCTCTCTCTGGCTTGCTTTCTCCTCCTCCTCTGCATGCACTCTCCGCTTTCCTTTTCTTTTCCTGTATGATGCTACTTCACAACTTGTCTTGATAGCTTGTTGTGTCTGTGTCAAATTACATTCAATAATGCTTTTCACAGCACCCAAGCAAATATATTCTTGATGCTTTAAAACTGCTTCTGTTTCCCTAATTCCATTGTCTATCAATGCTGCTGTGTACTTTGTTACCAAGAAGCCATGAGAGCAATCTAATACATTTTTTTTGGTGCACAGCTCCCTACAAATGGCATGATTTTAATTGATTCACAACATGAAATATTGTATTTGGGCTGCTCCTGTAATATTGAGTTGCAACTTGTTCAAGTTTAATTTGATTTGATGCAGAGTGAAGCATACATGAACGTGTCAGTTTATTGTGCTTTTCTGAAACTAGGTTGGAAATTGACTTCATTATTTGCTGAAAGACTACTTTGGGAGCAATGAAAATGATACATTTTTCAGAGTGAATTAAATTGTAGAGCAAGGCACGGCTTATGTCTAATCATTTAAATCCAAAAACTTTTTAACTATAATGAAATAATGAAACTGGATCCTTTGTTTTCACATTGTTATATCTAAATTGAGTCAAAGCACCTGCTTTGGAAAGGAGTTCTTTCTATTAATGTCCATCAAAAATTTTCAATATACAAGAGACCAAGGATTTTATTATTTCATCTGAAATCACTGATACCTCCATTCAGATTTTTGGTGCAGTTTGAAGTATGATAGAAACATCGGAAGCCAGTTTGTTTATTTTTGGCAGCCAAGAGATCTTTGCACTAAATTTTAAAATAAGTACTTTGAGCAGAATGCAGTTATTTAGTGAAACATTTTGGTATCCCCACAGTTCTGAAAGTTATAAAGTGTCTTTGGCAGGGGATTGTTTTGATCTAAAGATGATAATTTGCTATTCTGTTTATTGAAAGATGGTGACATTGATTTTATCCTGGCTCCTGCTGTGGGATCTCTTACTACAGCAGCATCTGGTACTGGACAAGGACCAAGCACATCCACCATACCAGGTAAGATTTCCTTTTTCTATAAAACTTTCTTTACCTTGTCTTGAAAGTTTTGATTCCTGCTGGAGTTAGTTACCTTCTGCCAATGCTTTTCTTGTGATCATGGGGAAAATTTTATCAAAACTGATCCTGTTCCTAACTAACTTGACCTGTCATGCTTCTAGCAAATCTCAATAAATAGTATTCACGAGGAAAAATCATGTGTAAAATTCACAGCTTTGGTCATGTGACACTAAGCTTATAGTATCCTTATTACCACTTTTCCTGAGACAACAAATCTTTGTGAATGGAGACATAATGTTGGAGAATGGGTGTGGATTAAAATGATTAAAATAATTTTAATTGTATGCCTATCTTTTGATCTGTTACCCATAACAGGTTATTTTGTTAACTTTCGTGTTATTTTCAAAATGTCTGTTTCTAATGTGTTGCAATGCTTATATCCAGAAGAGAGAATTTGAAAGTTAGCTAGTGAAAGGCCATATTAAACTTCCTCTCTCTCTCAAATCATTCAAATTGGAAGAAATAATTGGACTTTTTCAGAATACCTATAAAGCACTCCATGATTTCCACTCTCACTGATACCTTTCACACTTCTGCTGGACTGGCTGAGATCACCTAACTCTCAGCACTAATTGGGGAATAGAGTGTGTGAACCTCTTGGTTGAAATGGTTCACACATTTCATTAGTCATCAGAGCGAGGAAGGATTGCTGGCTTCATCATCAGTTACTGTCTTTGTCACCAACCAAATTAATTGGACAATGTAATTGTTTTCTTGTTTCTGCACATTACAAAATTACATATTCATAAACCATGGTTAAGTTTAAGATGCCTGTGAAGTGTCCAATTATCTTTTTTAGTTTCTGTACACTATAATGTTTCTTGCAGCTTAATTTCTGTTTTCAGAGCCTAATACCAAAGAATTATGATGGCTGACACGTATTTTTGTAGAAATCACAAGCCACTTAAGAAACGTGCACTTTATTCCATATTTTTCTGGTCACAGAAAAATATGGGATTTAAATTTGCTTCATGTTTTGCTATCCAGCTTGTTATATCCAGTGTGCTCTTTTTAAATGCAGAAATGATATTTTACTTCCTAAACATTAATAGCTCCTATTTACAAGAAAAATGAATTCTTGCTTATATAGAATTCAGTCTTAATTTGTAGAAATAGTTTTCACACAACTAACTAGCTTTGTTTCCAAATGACCTAACTAATTTTAAGGCTTTGCTAAACTTCCATAACACAGGTAGGTGGAACAAATATTTTGCATCAGGTTCCTGTTTTTTTTCTCATGCCATTTTCCATTTTGTCTCCCTCCTCTTAAAAACAAGTTATGTTTTTGGAGAGCAAAGTTCCCCTTTGTTGTATTCTTAGATTACATTTTGCTTTTGTGTTTATTCATAAAAAATTGCTGAGTCTTAAATATTAATTTATGGTCTCCCATTTTTGAGCTCGTTTTTAAATTTTTTAATTTTTCCTGGAGGTCTATAAATTCACCCTCCATTCAGGCTGATACCATTGTCCAATTTCATTATTTATATAATATGCCATTAGTTTTTATTTTAATTTCTTGAAACATTGATTATTTGATTTGTTTATGCTTGCAATCCAGGAATAGATTAAGGTTCAGAGCTTCTAATTTACTGGAGGGAATTATTGTGGCCTATACGCAGTTCTGTATTTTTCATGAAACATAATTTGTGCTTAGACCTTTAGTCAAGTATAAAACTGAACTATTCAACTAATCTTTCAAAATAAAAGGATCTGATGAACAGTTTTACATGTTGGTTTAGAATCTGTTCATGTTTTGCTGAGGTCTTGATATAATTTATACACCCTTTCAATCTAAGCAATAGTGGGTTTTATTTCTGCCACTTGTGAAGAAAGGGGAAAATAACACTGAACCGTTACGTGATAACACAGGCCCAATTATATTAACAGAATTACCCCTGTAAATCCTCACTGCTGTGTGCTTTCAGAAAAGAGATGACCTAATTCTCCTCTTTGCTCCTTTTGTGTTTTAATTGAGTCATTTTGGCTGGCAGTTTATATGGGAGCAGTGTCCCATTGTCTTCCATATTTAAAGGCAAATGTTCCTTAAGTTTTTTTTTGTTTAAGCATTTATAGCCATTGGTTATATAAACCTGGTAACTTTTAAATTATAGGATTAAAAGCAAATAAAGTGGCTGATGTAAACTATGATATTACTTCGGAGAAGTAGAATTGGTAATGTAAAAGTAAAATATGAGGAATGTTTCTGTAATCTGAAGTTACTAATTTAGAAATCAGAATGTGAGCATTAAACCAGCATGAATTTACTTCAGAAATGAAATGAATGGAAAGGGAATTTAAAATTCCAAATGGAAGAAGAAAACAGCAAATTTGTGGAATTATGAGACAGCAGTTAACCAGGAATTATCGACCAGTCAGCCTGACATCGGTAGTGGGGGAAAAATACTAGAGTTCATTATAAAATAATTCATAGCTGAGCATTTGGAAATAGGATTGGACAGAGTCAGCTTGGACGTGCAAAAGGGCAATCATGCTTGACATATCTACTGAAATTCTTTGAAGATCTAGATTATAGAGTTTGATGGAGCCAATGGATTGGTTTATTTGGGCATTCAGAAGGCTTTCAGGATAGTCCTGCATAAGAGATTGTGTGAAATTAAAGCTCGTGGAACTGGGGGTTCTGTATTGAGATAGTTAGAAAACTAGTTGGCAGATGAAAACAGAATAAACAGGTCGTTTTCTGAATGGCAAGCAAGGACTTATGGGAATCAGTGCCCAGATTTCACAATGTATATTAATGATTTGGATGAAGGCGGTAAATGTAGTATCTTCAAATTTGCAGAGCTCCCAAAGCTGGGTGGGAGGGTGAGTTGAGGAAGCAGATGCTTCAATGTGATTTGGATAAGCTTAGTGAGTAGGAAACTGAATGGCAGATGCTGTATACAAATATGAAGCTATCCACTTTGGTAGCAAAAACAGGAGGGCAGATTATTATCTCTCTCAATAGAGGGGGAAAGTGTGCAGTGAGATCCCAGATGTCTTCATAGACCAATTAC
>NW_025967187.1:0-25000 GCF_021869965.1 Rhincodon typus
TAGAAGTGAATGAGTGAAAAAGTAAATAGCCCAAGAATAGCTTCTAACATGAGACTTGATAGCATCATATTAGATTAAGTCAAACTTTTAAAAATTAATTTACAAGATATGGAGGTTACTGGCTAGGTCAGCATTTATTGGCCCTAATTATTTGCCCTTGATACAGTGGTTATAAACTGTATGAAGTATGCATTGTTCTGTAAGCTAATAGATATGAAAGTTCATGTTAGAGACTGTTCTACCTAATCTGATTATGTTGTACAGACTTAGGTGGGAATAAAGCAGAATATATTAGGACTTTGAGGAGTGCGGATATATATTCACAGATCTCTTCATAGTAGTTGTGACAATGTTTAACTAATTCATATAACTTGTACCAATTGCAATCATACATGAAGACAAGAGCATCCTCTTGTTAAGGCTGACAAGTGGTTTCCATTACCACTGTAAACTAAATAAGTCCTTAGAACCAGTCAAAGAACAAAAATAGCGACAGCATCTTTTTGCCCACAGATCTCACATGCAAGTCATTAATTGTTTGTTTTCAAATTTACAGTTACACCTATTTTTTCTTGCATCCCAAGACTGATTATTCAGGTGTAAAAAATAGCCTTTTTAGACCTTGCATTGCTACTGCAATAAGGGCAAGTACTTAATTATTGTCATTTAAAACCAGAATTGCTATATTACCATTGGAAAAGTGTATGGTAAGCAAGCTTACCATACAGCTAACCAACATGCTCCACGTACACATTCTCATACACAAGCTGAATGTAGAGTAGATGTTTGGTAGTCCCTTGTTGTTCAAATCTGTAGTATCTCAGCATTATACTTTTGCTTGTAGGAAAAATGTGGCACATAGAGAGCTCAAAGTGAGAGGAAGTACTCTTTGGTCAACACAACAAAACATATTTATGCATTTACGTATATAGTTAGAAAGTTTTATATCTAAACACACACACTTGGATTACAGAACAACTTTCCTTGAGTCCTCCATGGCATTGTGAAGTAATTACTTATCATGTTACATTTATTTGCACCATGGTCACTAATTTTAATCCTATTTAAAATAATCTACTTAAATAAATAGAAATAAAACCCACTACAACACAGAGTTATAGTCAAAGTACTGTTTTCATAATATAATGTGTACATGTGAACATACAAATGAGAAAAACTGAAAAGTGGAATAGAGGATTTGAATTACCTATCACAATTTTAATAAAATACTATTCGCACTTCTTGATGCTTCTTTTGCAGGAAGGCTCTGAGTAGTAAAAGTATATTGGAGTATTGTATCCTTTAGTGTTACTTCAGGATTCTATCCAACATGCTGAGTAACTTGTCTCCTGTAAACAATAGAAGACCTCACTTCAGATCAATATCAAAAACATCCTTGGAGTTGACCTCAGATCGACAGCCTTCCCCTTTCAATGGTGGATGATTTCTATCAAGAGACCAAGAGAAATAATTTGAAAGAAGGAAGTCTGACACAGAGAATATTTTGATTGGTAATACAGTGCTATCCATATTTGAAATGCTGGCTAGCAATTAACGTTCCCAATATGTGTGCTGGGATGTGTGCCCCCTTAATGTTATCTCACTTGATTTTTGTTTAGGACCTGTTTCTTCAGGTTATCTTAGTATTTCTGGTTTTATGTCATGTATTGCATATCACCATAATATCCTATGCCAGAATCATCTGGTGACATATCTCTACTGTTAACTGATCATAATTTATTAGAGACTGGCCACAGCTGGTGGATTAATGGGAAGGGCTCAAGCTGATCTCTCTTCTATCATTCCTGCTGGCTTCAGGTGGTTAGTAGTACATTTAAGTTGAATTAAGATCCAGGAATTAAAATGGCCCAGACCTCATGCAGATAAATCCTTGATATTGTCCCACAAGTCTCATGCTATATATTTTTTAGCTATATTTGGGATAATGCTAACTAACTGAGTATTTACAGGATGGACAAGAATGTTATGTACATATTTTGGAAATAATGTTACATCATTCACACAATTTTTATCAGTAAATGACTGAATAGCATTGGCTCAGGGCTGCATCTTGCTGTGTATTCAATGCTTGGAGAGGTTTTTCAAATAAATGTGAATATAACACACAGTGCATAAATTCAGTTATTTATTTTATGTTGCAACTTATTTCTGCTCGGAATGCAGAATGCTGTAGATGTATGGTACAATATTTCAACTTGTACACTTTTTTTTCTGGGTAAGAAAATAAGTGAAGAATTAAACTCTAGCTTTGACACTGATTCAACAGGAACCATAATTCACTTGAAGTATGTACGTTTTTGTTAAAGTAACAAGCTTCAAAAAGGAAACCATGGTATTTAATGAGAAGTACCACAGATGTAATTTGTTGCAGTATATTTTTATGTCATTAATTATTGGCATTGCTGGCTCAATGGGCATTTTTAGTCCATCCCTAATTGCCCTTGATTTGAATTGTGTACTCAACCATTTTAGAGGGCAGTTATGAGTCTACTGCAATGCTGTGAATCTAGGTGTCACATGTAGGTCAGGCTAGTATGCCCTAAAGGACATTAGTGAACCCAGTAGGTTTTTACAACATTCAATTATGTTTTCATGGCCACCATCAAAGACTAGCTTTCAGTTCTAGATTGTATTAATTGAATTTAAACTTCCACCAACTGCCATGGTGGGATTTGAAGCCCTGTTGCCAGTGCATTAGACTGGGTTAATAGTACAGTGACCAGGCCACCATCGCCACTAATAATTTGAACAAAGCATGCCACAAAGGTTACTAAAAATACTAGCATACTAGCAAGCATGTATCACTTTATAGTAGCACTGCTATTCTGCTTCAATGCAGCACTGAGTTTGTTTAAAATTACACACTAAAGGTCCGTTGCTTCTTTTTGATACTTCGCCAATTTGCTTCAGTTGTATTGCCAAATTTTGTGTCATGGTAATCATAAAAAGTTGGCAATGTAAACAAATATTTTGTAACCACACTTCCTGAAAGGATGTTGCCTTGAAAGTAAAATAAACTCAAACTTAATTCAACAATCTCTTGAAATGCCAGTGCAGGAGGGAAAGGTTCCCAATTTACTGTTTTTTGTGGTATATTTCATGTTCCTGTTCTTTTCCTGTTTGTCCATATTAAAGAAAAGAGTTAAAATTAAAGTGGTGGTTTGTGTAAAATTGAAGTCCTCTTTACTCTCAGATCCGGTACAATTCAAGTTGTTTGCAATGTTGCACTATTGTAATTTGCCCTGGAAATGACTCTTTTGTTTTTGTTTTTGTTTCTCAGTAGAGGCGCAAATTGGGTCACAAAGCACTGAACTTGGTCTTCCTTTGCTGGAAGAACAATTTTCTTCTGCCATCCTGACCCTACGTCCTTTTAGGATCGGGCATTTTCAAGGGACAGGAAGGCCTTGGGTGCAAAATGCACATGCATCTCTTCCAAGATTGATTTCTGTGTTGCAAGGATCATGGGGAAATTGTATGTCCTCGTGTACACAATGTGTGAGAAGGTGTGGGTTTTGGAAAACCTAAAAATAACACCACCTTAGAAGGTTCAGGACCATTGGAAGAAGCGTGCTGAGGAACATTCTGAAAGGTGTTTGTAAAATGTTTTGACAACTAAAGTGTCACTTTTAAGTGCTGTACGGTAATCTAATGTGTATTCAATGCAGTGATTCATCACTGGAATCTGGCTTGCAAGGCTAAATTGAATACCATTACATAGAAGTTCCTATGTATTACAGCACAATTTTCATTGACAAAAGTGTCAAAATGCAGTGGAAAATGCAAAACAGATGTCCAGTCAGCCTCCACTCTCAGTTTTTCTTTTGCTCTGCTTGTTCAAAACCCCCAGCTTTTGCAAATGGAGACATACACTTTTTAAAACTCGAAATGAGACACTATTCTGTTCTGTCGGTTCTTGGCAAATCAAATGGAAGCTTTTATTCTGACAACTATAGCCGTTACGAATGCTTGCCTCAGTTTCTAAAGTCGGTAATGGCTTTAGCTCAGCAGATGGGGTATTGCTATAGCAATTATTGACATATTTAGGATATAATAACAGAATATGCCATAATGTGCCTTCTTGTTTGTTTACAAACCTAATAGGTCCTATTACAATCCCAGGCCTGACAACAGTGGATGTGGCACATAGCAGCATAGGTGATCTATTCAGGGGTAGGGGGATGTGGGGCACACGGGTGGGTGGGGTGAGAATTGAGGCTTAGGGGTTCCTGCATGCCAAACTAATGCACTGATAAGATGCATTGCAAACCCAGCCCATATGAAAAGACAAAAATCTCAGACAAAGCAGTCACACATGGGTCAAGTGTGTATATCATAATACAGGCCATTTTTTCCCAAACCCACAGGATAAAACCTGCTTTTAAAAATGAGTCAATATTTAGATCCAAAGTCATTCATTCATTCATTCATTCATTCATATGTACACATTTTTTCTAACTTGAAAATCATTTTTCTTCCCTTTATTAGGAGCCCCTTGTTAGCTATTTTGGTACATACATTTCCAGTTCCTAGACCATCCACACACAAAGGTTCAATTGAGGGCCATAGCAAACTGTAATAATTTTGCATGACCAGAGGACAATGGGAAGACAGATGCAGTTCAGTATAGAAAAAAAGAGAATTAGTACATTATAGAATTAAGGATAAAGACAGGAAATTCACCCCTTACAATCAGATTGTAAATAGAGCAAACTGGGATATTGATAGGCACGTATATTGCAAAAGTTACTAAAATGGCAACTCAAGTAGATCCAATTGTAAAATAAGTGACAAATTACATGTAACTGTTCCATTAATATTTTTCTTTCCATTTCTCACTAAGCCAAATACTCAACCTCAGCCCTCATGTCTCCATTTCTTTCCCTTGCCCTCTTCAAGCTTATCTCATTGATATTTCTCACCATCTCCTATGATCCATTTCTATTAAGTTTTTGTGCACCTAACTTTGCTATTTAAATATTATAAGTAGGGAATGAACTTTACTTTTCCAAACTATCATAACTCTCCTACTCCTCTCAAACTCCTCGAATGTCCCGTTTCCTCCCTGCTTCATAATACTTTCCACACTCCCTATTTAAGTCCTTCCAATCAAACTTCGAATCCTCCAACATGAAAATTGCCAGTAACACGTAGCCAAAGCTTATTTTTAAGACTAAATGTGGAGGCAGGCTTAAACGTTGAAGGTACGTCCACCCAGGATGAGGTGGGTTTTCCCGTGTGATTATTTTCTTCTCAGTTTGTTGCCTATGAATGCACATGTTAACACCAAATTTTATGATCAACAAGCACAACGGGCATGACAGTGCCACTGCCTCTCAGACATCCTCCAGGGATTGCACTTTAAACATAAAAGGAGCAGCAACAGTCATCAACACACGTACACCATAATTTCACTAACCTTTCATCATAACTAGGAGAATGGTGAAAAGCTTGGAGCTGGACAAAGGCTTGCATGAAACAAGGACACAAAGATAAATTATAGCTTTGGAATGAACAACTTGCAGGTATCTCAGGCACACACTTCATATGTTTAATTATTTGTCATCGACTGTAGCTCTTTGTGGCACTGAACCATCATTCATTCAGAAGCCTTCAGTACCCACCTACTCCCACACCACATTTTTCGTAGTAATAATCCCAGCTCAGGGGCTTGATATCTATATCTATTAGTGCAAGTATGATGCTCATGTACCCATACTGATGTCTCTTAATTCTTGCAGAGATAGTAGGAACTGCAGATGCTGGAGAATCTGAGATAACAAGGTGTAGAGCTGGATGAACACAACAGGCCAAGCAGCATCAGAGGAGCAGGAAGGCTGACGTTTCGGGCCTAGACCCTTCTTCAGAAATGGGGGAGGGGAAGGGGGTTCTGAAATAAATAGGGAGAGGGGGGAGGCGGATAGAAGGTGGATAGAGGAGAAGATAGGTGGAGAGGAGACAGACAGGTCAAAGAGGTGGGGATGGGGCAGTGTAGGTGGGGAGTTAGGGAGGAGATAGGTCAGTCCAGGGAGGACGGACAGGTCAAGGGGGCGGGATGAGGTTAGTAGGTAGGAGATGGGGGTAGGGCTTGAGGTGGGAGGAGGGGATAGGTGGGAGGAACAACAGGTTAGGGCCAAGCTGGGCTAGTTTTGGGATGCGGTAGGGGGTGGGGAGATTTTGAAGCTTGTGAAGTCCACATTGATACCATTGGGCTGCAGGGTTCCCAAGCGGAATATGAGGTGCTGTTCCTGCAACCTTCGGGTGGCATCGTTGTGGCACTGCAGGAGGCCCAGGATGGACATGTCGTCTGAGGAATGGGAGGGGGAGTTGAAATGGTTCACGACTGGGAGGTGCAGTTGTTTAGTGCGAACCGAGAGTAGGTGTTCTGCAAAGTGGTCCCCAGGCCTCCACTTGGTTTCCCCGATGTAGAGGAGGCCACAATGGGAACAGCGGATACAGTATACCACATTAGCAGATGTGCAGGTGAACATCTGCTTGATGTGGAAAGTCTTTTTGGGGCCTGGAATGGGGGTGAGGGGGGAGGTGTAGGTGCAGGTGTAGCACTTCCTGCGGTTGCAGGGAAAAGTACCGGGTGTGGTGGGGCTGGAGGGGAGTGTGGAGCGGACAAGAGAGTCCCAGAGAGAGTGGTCCCTCCGGAAAGCAGATAAGGGTGGGGAGGGAAAAATATCTTTGGTGGTGGGGTTGGATTGCAGATGGCGGAAGTGTCGAAGGATGATGCGTTGGATCCGAAGGTTGGTGGGGTGGTACGTGAGGACGAGGGGGATTCTGTTTTGGTTGTTATTGTGGGGAGGGGATGTGAGGGATGAGTTGCGGGAAATGCGGGAGACATGGTCGAGGGCGTTCTTGACCGCTGAGGGGGGGACGTTGCGGTCCTTGAAAACGAGGACATCTGAGATGTACGGGAGTGGAATGCCTCACCCTGGGAGCAGATGCGGCAGAGGCGAAGGAATTGGGAATAGGGGATGGCATTTTTGCAGGAAGGTGGGTGGGAGGAGGTGTATTCTAGGTAGCTGTGGGAGTCAGTGGGCTTGAAATGGATATCGGTTTCCAGGTGGTTGCCAGAGATGGAAATAGAGAGGTCCAGGAAGGAGAGAGAGGTATCAGAGATGGTCCAGGTGAACTTAAGTTTGGGGTGGAAGATGTTGGTGAAGTGAATGAACTGTTCGAGCTCCTCGTGCAAAAATGCCATCTCCTATTCCCAATTCCTTCGCCTCTGCCGCATCTGCTCCCAGGATGAGGCATTCCACTCCCGTACATCTCAGATGTCCTCGTTTTCAAGGACGGCAACATCCCCCCTTCAGTGGTCGAGAACGCCCTCGACCGTGTCTCCCGCATTTCCCGCAACTAATCCCTCACATCCCCTCCCCGCAATAACAACCAAAACAGAATCCCCCTCATCCTCATGTACCACCCCAAAAACCTCCGGATCCAACCATCATCCTCCGACACTTCTGCCATCTGCAATCCGACCCCACCACCAAAAATATTTTTCCCTCCCCACCCTTACCTGCTTTCCGGAGGGACCACTCTCTCTGGGACTCCCTTGTCCGCTCCACACTCCCCTCCAGCCCCAACACACCTGGCACTTTTCCCTGCAACCGCAGGAAGTGCTACACCTCCCCCTACACCTCCCCCCTCACCCCCATCCCAGGCCCCAAGAAGACCTTCCACATCAAGCAGATGCTCACCGGCACATCTGCTAATGTGGTATACTGCATCCGCTGTTCCCGTTGTGGCCTCCTCTACATCGGGGAAACCAAGTGGAGGCTTGGGGACCACTTTGCAGAACACCTGTGCTCGGTTCGCACTAAACAACTGCGCCTCCCAGTCGTGAACCATTTCAACTCCCCCTCCCATTCCTCAGACGACATTTCCATCCTGGGCCTCCTGCAGTGCCACAACGATGCTATCCAAAGGTTGCAGGAACAGCACCTCACATTCCGCTTGGGAGCCCTGCAGCCCAATGGTATCAATGTGGACTTCACAAGCTTCAAAATCTCCCCTCCCCCTACCGCATCCCAAAACTAGCCCAGATTGGCCCCGCCTCCCTAACCTGTCCTTCCTCCCACCTATCCCCTCCTCCCACCTCAAGCCCCAACCCCATCTCCTACCTACTAACCTCATCCCGCCCCTTGACCTGTCCATCCTCCCTGGGCTGACCTATCTTCCTCCCTCACTCCCCACCTACACTCACCTTTACTGGCTCCATCCCCGCCTCTTTGACCTGTCTGTTTCCTCTCCACCTATCTTCTCCTCTATCCATCTTCTATCCGCCTCCCCCTCTCTCCCTATTTATTTCAGAACCCCCTTCCCCTCCCCCATTTCTGAAGAAGGGTCTAGGCCCGAAACGTCAGCCTTCCTGCTCCTCTGATGCTGCTTTGCCTGCTGTGTTCATCCAGCTCTACACCTTGTTATCTTAATTCTTGTCTCCTTATGCAAGAGAGCAACATGTGCAATAAGCATGAAATGTCCAGACAGTTGGTGGGCTAAGGGGGGGTGTTGGTGGAAATGCCTGACGTTAGGCTCTTGAAACCAGTTAAAGGAACAGGTGTTGGAGCTGGCAGGTGACCATGGGGAATGTACCTGTGGTGAAGGGAGATTGGATATCATTATTCTAGAGACCCTATCTGATGAGTACTGAAGCACTCCTCCTGAGCAGTTCAGTCAAGAAAATATCAAATTTCTATTCAATGGTAACTCTAGTGGATGGATGGCCAGCATTATAGCACTATTCGACATCAGTCTGAGAGTCGTGCACTAGGGTCATTAGCCATGCCTTTGTAGGTATCCCTTGATACATCAATGCCAGTTCTGGTGCTGATGTGGTGGGGACCGAACATTTGAGGAAGTTGGGAATCGTACAGAATGTGATGGCTTGCTGCGTAGTGGGTGCACACCTGCAGGAATTGTTGCCTTTGGGTACAGATGAGATGGACACAGTGCGTGAACTTCCTTCCGGTTTGGGAATCTGGCTGGATGATGCCATGGAGCTCAGAGTGCCACATATGCCCAGTCAATGGCCCCTTGTACCGAGGATACTCAGAAATCCTTGGCTCTTTGGTTGGTAAACTGGACAAACTGTACCACTTTTCAGCAAAGGGTACTGGTGAACTCATGAATAATGTGGGCTACTGATTGAGAGATGTCACACATCTTTTCAGTTGAGAATGAACTCTAAGCCATCAGCTCCTTTCAAACGCTGTTATGATCTTCAGTGACAACACAGTGTGGACCTGGAGGAACACAGCAGGCCAGGCAGCATTGAGGAGCAGGGAAGTTGATGTTTTGGGTCGGGACCCTTCTTCAAAATTTTTCAGAAAACTTTTTCAAAAAAAATTTTTGAATAAGGGCCCCAACCTGAAATGTCAACTTTCCTGCTCCTCTGATGCTGCCTGGCCTGCTGTGTTCCTCCAGCTCCTCACTGTGTTATCTCTGACTCCAGCATCTGCAGTTTTTGCTATCTCTGGATGATCTTCAGTGGCATAGGCATTATGCAACCTCCCAAACCAGGCAGCTGTGAGGTGGGCAATTTCTATGATGGTTTCCCTAGTCAAAGACATCTCTGACACAGCTTTTTACTCAGCTGCAGCATTCTCTTCAGCCCCCCCTCGTGGTACACTGCTCAATGGCTGCGATAATCTGGTTTCCCCTTTTCAAGGGGTGGATCCATGTTGCCAGAGTCATTGTTTCTAACTGCTCCTGCCCCACAGAACTCATCTCTTCCTACCCTGACTTGGTTTTTACTTCCCTTGTCCAGTCCCTTCCCACTTACATCTGCGATTGTTCTGTCAGTTTCAGAATTTCCAGATTGTGGGTTCCAGCCACGTTCTCTTTACCATGGATTTGCAATCCCTTTACATGTTCATCAGAATGGTCTCCAGGTTCTTGCTTCTTCCTGGAAAAAAGGCCTGAACCCCCCCATCCACCACCACCGAACTCCATCTGGCTGAGCTTGCCTTAGTCTGAACAACTTCTCTTTTAACTCCTTTCACTTTCTTCAGGTCTAAGGCGTGGCTACAGATACCTGCATGGGCTCCAGTTATGCCAGTCTTTGTGGGGTATATGGAACATTCCTTGCTCCAGTTCTATTCCGGACCCCACCCACAACTCTTTCACTGGTATATTGATGTCATTATTGGTGATGCCTCCCTCTCTTGTCTGGAATTGGAAAGGTTTATCAATTTCACTTCCAACTTCCACCCCACTTTCACCTTCACCTGGTCCGTCTCCGACCCCTCTCTTCCCTTCTTCAACATCTATATTTCCATTTCTGGGGATTAGGCTGGCCACCAAGATCCATTACAAACCAACCGACTCCCACAGTTATCTTAACAATACATCCTATAAAGACTCTATTCCATTCTCCCAGTGCCTTCGTCCAAGTCGCTTCCGAAATGTCTACCATCTTCCTCAATTGAGGATTCCCCAGCACCATGGTTGACAGGGCCTTCAACTGGGTCCGACCCATCTCCAGCACTTCAGCCCTCACCGCCTCTCTTTTCTCCCACAACAGTGACAGGGTCCCCATTGTTTTCACCTACTGATCCCACCAGCATCCACTTCCAGAGAATCATTAGCCACCATTTCTGCCACCTTCCGTGGGATGCCACCACAAGACACATACTCCTCTCCCCTCTCTCATCAGCATTCTGCAGGGACCATTCCCTCCAGGGCACCTTCCACTCCTCCTTCCTCCCAACACCTCCCTCACCCATACACACACAAACGGCACCATCCCTTGTAAGGCAGAAGGTGTCACAGAGGATGATGCGTTGGATCCGGAGATTGGTGGGGTGGTACATGAGGATGAGGGGGATTCTGTTTTGGTTGTTATTGCGGGGAGGGGGTGTGAGGGATGATTTGCGGGAAATGCAAGAGACACGGTCGAGGGCATTTTCGACCACTGTGGAGGGGAAGTGCAGTCCTTGATCATGTCCTTGTTCACCTGCACATCTGCTAATGTGGTATACTGTATCCGCTGTTCCCGTTGTGGCCTCCTCTACATCAGGGATACCAAGCGGAGGCTTGGGGACCGCTTTGTGGAACACCTACGCTTGGTTCACAACAAACAACTGCACCTCTCAGTCACGAACCATTTCAACTCCCCCTCCCACTCCTTGGACGACATGTCCATCCTGGGCCTCCTGCAGTGGCATCGTTGTGGCATCTGCAATCCGACCCCACCACCAAAGACATTTTTCCCTCCCCACCCTTATCTGCTTTCCGGAGGGACCACTCTCTCCGTGACTCCCTTGTCCGCTCCGCACTCCCCACCAGCCCCACCACGCCCGACACTTTTCCCTGCAACCGCAGGAAGTGCTACACCTGCCCCTACACCTCCCCCCTCACCCCCATCCCAGGCCCTAAGAAGACCTTCCACATCAAACAGATGTTCACCTGCACATCTGCTAATGTGGTATACTGCATCCGCTGTTCCCGATGTGGCCTCCTCTACATCGGGGAAACCAAGCAGAGGCTTGGGGACCGCTCTGTGGAACACCTACGCTCAGTTTGCAACAAACAACTGCACCTCCCAGTCGCGAACCATTTCAACTCCCCTTCCCACTCCTTGGATGACATGTCCATCCTGGGCCTCCTGCAGTGCCACAGCGATGCCACGCGAAGGTTGCAGGAACAGATCTCATATTTCGCTTGGGAACCCTGCAGCCCAATGGTATCAATGTGGACTTCACAAGCTTCAAAATCTCCCCTCCCCCTACCGCATCCCAAAACCAGCCCAGCTCGTACCCGCCTCCCTAACCTGTCCTCCCAACTATCCAATCCTCCCACCTCAAGCCCCACCCCCATCTCCTACCTACTAGCCTCATCCCGCCCCCTTGACCTGTCCGTCCTCCCGGGACTGAACTATCCCCACCTACACTCACCTTTACTGGCTCCAACCCCGCCTCCTTGACCTGTCTGTCTCCTCTCCACCTATCTTCTCCTTTATCCATCTTCAATCCGCCTCCCCCTCTCTTCCTATTTATTTCAGAATCCCCTTCCCCTCCCCCATGTCTGAAGAAGGGTCCAGACCCGAAACATCAGCTTTCCTGCTCCTCTGACGCTGCTTGGCTTGCTGTGTTCATCCAGCTCTACACCTTATTATCTCAGATTCTCCAGCATCGGCAGTTCCCCCTATCTCACTTCAACAAACCACCTTGTTCTCTGGTCAACATCTCTGATTCAGGCTTGCTGCAGTGCTCCAGTGAAGCTGGAAAAACAGCACCTCATTTTCTGTTTGGGAACTCTACAGCTTTCTTAACTCAATATCGAGTTCAACAATTTTAGGGTTTGAGGCACCTTCTCCACATCCTTACCCCAACTCCCACACACCAGGACTTGTTATCACATAATGTGCTATTATACACACTCCATTGTCAGCCACTAATAGTCCCCATTAGCAACCATTTATTCTCCCAGGCTGACCATTATCCACTCCATTGTCTGTCTAACTGTTCTCTCTCTTTGGGCTCCATCTCCACCTATCATTTACTTCTTGCCCCCTGCCAACACCTTATCTTCTGCATAAAAACCAACTTTCTCCTAGTTACAATCAGTTCTGAACATGGGTCACTGGATCTAAAACATTAACTCTGATTTCTCTCCACAGATGCTGCCAGACTGGCTGACTTTTTCCAGCAATTTCTGTTTTTGGTCCCCTTTTTAGGCACTGTTTACTCATCCACAGCTGCACCCCCTGAGCCTTGTATCTGGATCTGTTGATACTAGACATTCATCCTCCTTAACCTTAGCAATACTAGTGCACCTGGATAAGTTGGTCAAACATCTGGCACAAAGATATTGATCTGGGAAAAATATCAGGAATGACATGATAGATTTCCATTTGAGATCTTGATAGTCCTGTGGGCCCTCAACGGACTGCTCAAGTCTTGGGTGAAAGTCAGTCCTACTGCCCGTACAGAGGGAGGCACATCCTCCATGATCCATGGCTGGTTTACCTCTTTCTAACGGTGACATGTGCAAGATCTTTTTAGCTTTGATCTTTACGTTGCTTTCCTTGCACTTAGCTCAATCTGACTGTCAGTGGTCTTCATTATCCCCTGTGTTACAGCCCTGGAATTTATAACCTATTTATAACTTGCAGACACAGGGCAAGCAATACCCCTGTATGGCTGCCGGTGGAGTTACCCTGCTATCATCACTGTCGGTGAGTTGTAAATCCCCTTCTCCTCAGTTATATGAATCATGGAGAATGGTTGGGATATTGTATTAGAAGCTGAAGCTTATTCACCTTTATTCTGCAGTGAGTTCTTTCCTTCAGTGGTGATTATGGCTCTGGACTTAACCAATTCCAACTTCACGTTTCTTCCAGAATTTCTGTTCAGATTTGGTGTCTCCTGCTATTAACATCAAATCTGAAATTTTAAAACTATTGTCAAATAAATACAATTGTAAGAGTGAGCGCAAAAGCGGAGGCAAACAGATGCACAGCTGATTCATCACATGATGTTTCTGGTGATGAAATGAACATCACCTGACTTTTATAGCTTTTAATCCACATTGTATCCTGCTCTCAATATACTTTGACTATATTTGTATGAACCACAAATTTGACTACAATGCAGTTGGTATTTAAATCCAAGCACTTAATGTAGATTTTTGAAAAATTTATTCATTTGTGGGATGTCGCTGGCTGGGCCAGTATTTATTGCCTATCTCCAGTTGCCCTGGAGAAGGTGGTGGTGAGCTGCCTTCTTGAACTGTTGCAGTCCTCCTGCTGTGTGTTGACCCACAATGTTATAAGGGAGGAATTCCAGGATTTTGACCCCATGATAGTGAAGGAACAGCCATATATTTCCAAGTCAGGATGGCTTGGAGGGGAACTTTAGGTGGTGGTGTTCCCATATGTCTGATGCCCTTGTCCTTCTAGATGTAAGTGGGAGTAGGTTTGGAAGGTGCTGTCTGAGGATCTTTGGTGAATTTCTGCAGTGCATCTTGTAGATAGTACACATGCTGGTATTGAGTGTTGGTGATAACATAAGAACATAAGAACTAGGAGCAGGAGTAGGCCATCCGGCCCCTCGAGCCTGCCCCGCCATTTAGTAAGATCATGGCTGATCTTTTTGAGACTCAGTTCCACTTATCCGACGGCTCACCATAACCTTTAATTCCTTTACTGTTCAAAAATTTATCTAGCCTTGCCTTAAACACATTCAGCGAGGTAGCTTCAACCACTTCACTGGGCAGGGAATTCCACAGATTCACAACCCCTTGGGTGAAGAAGTTCCTCCTGACCTCAGTCCTACATTTTGAGGCTATGCCCCCGAGTCCTAGTTTCACCTGCTAGTGGAAACAACCTCCCGGCCTCCACCTTATCTATTCCCTTCATAATCTTGTATGTCTCTATAAGATTTCCCCTCATTCTTCTGAATTCCAATGAGTATAATCCCAGCCTACTCAGTCTCTCTTCATAATCCAACCCTCTCAACTCTGGAATCAACATGATGGAGGGTGTAGATGCTTGTGGATGTAATGCTAATCAAGTAGGCTGTTTGTCAAGTTTCTGGAGTGTTATTGGGGCTGCACTTATCCAGGCAAGTTGGTAGTATTCCATCATCACACTCCTGACTTGTGCCTTGTAGACAGTGGACAGCTTTGAGGAGTCAAGAGGTAAATTACTTGTTGCAGTATTCCTAGACTGTGACATGCTCTTGTAGCCACTATGTTTATGTGGTGAGTCCAACTGAGTTTCTGGTAAATGATAACTCCTAGGATGTTGATAGTGGGGAATTTAGTGACGGCAACACTGTTGAATGGCAAGGGGTGGTGGTTACATTGTCTCTTATTGGTGATGGTCATAGCCTGGCAATTGTGTGACTTGAATGTTATTTGCCATTTGTCAGCCAAACCCTGGATATTGTCCAGATCTTGTTTGCATTTGAACATGAACTGCTTCAGTATCTGAGGATTTGTGAATGATGCAGAACATTGTGCAATCATCATTTAACACAGTAATAGTGCCACACAACACAGTGGAGGTTATTCTCAATGTGAAGGTGGGACTTTGCCTCCACAAGGACTGTGCGGTGGTTGCTCATGACAATACTGTCATGGACAGATGCATCTGTAGCTGGTAGATTGGTAAGGATGAGGTCAAGTATGTTCCTCCCTCTTGTTGGCTCCCTTATCACTTGTCGTAGACCCAGTCTAACAGCTATGCCCTTTAGGACTCAACCAGCTCAATCAGTAGTACTGCTGCCAAGCCACTCTTGATGGTGGACATTTGAAATCCTCCACCCAGAGTACATATTGTGCCATTGCCATCCTCAGTGTTTCCTCTAAGTGTTGTTCAGCATAGAAGAGTGCTGATTCATGAGCTGAGAGAGGATGATATGGTAGTAATCAACAGGAGGTTTCCTTGCCCATGTTTAACCTGAAGCCATGAGACTTCGTGGGGTTTGGAGTCAATGTTGAGGACTCCCAGGGAAAATCCCTACTGACTGTACACCACTGTACTGCCACCCCTGTCCTGCCAGTGAGACAGCACCATTCCAGGGATAGTGATGGTGGTGCCTGGAACATTGTCTGTAATGTGTGTTTCTGTGAGTATGACTGTGTCAGGCTGTTGCTTGACTAGTCTGTGAGACAGCTCTTCCAATTTTGGCACTAGCACCCAGATGTTAGTAAGGAGGACCTTGCAGGGTTAACAGGGCTATTTCTGCCGCTGTCTTTTCCAGTGCCTAAGTCGATGTCTGACGATCTGTCTGGTTTCATTTCTTTGAGATTTTCTAGTGATTGGTACAACAGAATGCCTTGCTAGGCCATTTCAGAGGGCAGTTGAGAGTCAACCACATTGCTGTGGAATCATGTATAGCCAGACCTAGTGAGGATGGCAGATTTCATTCGCCAAAAGGACATTAGTGAACCAGATGGATTTTTCCAACAATCAACAATGATTTCATGGTCATCAGTTCTTAATCAGATTCTTAATTTCAGAATTTTTAATGAATTCAAATTCCACCATCTGCTATTGTGGGATTTGAACCTGGGTCCCCAGATAGTAAATAATCAAGGCTTCAACACTGATCCAGTAGTACTCCACTAGCTAACTGAAAATTACTGTCTACTGTTCATTAGCCAATCCTCTATCCATGCAAATGGAGGTCTACATATGGAAACAGGCCCTTTGGCCCAACTTGCCCATGCTGCCCTTATATAAATAAAAAATATTTCACCTCAACTCCAAACTCTTCTCTTATGCAGTAAGATTTAGTGTAGCAACTTAAATGCCTTTTGGATATCCAAATAGATTACCTGCTGATTCCCTTTCTCTACCCTGCTAGTTACATCCTCAGAATATAAATCACACTACAACTTGTAAACTTTAAAAGCCATACCACCATAATAACATTCAGACAAGTTTCCTTTTTTTTATTCAATGATTAGTTGTGACCTTGTGAAAAGGGGCACCTTTGTTCAAGTTGAACTTATAACGCTGGGATACTGTTCCCTTACGGCTCAACTGAAAAAAGGGCTTGCAGTCCTATATAATTCTCATAGGGACCAGGCCATTTTAATACTGAAATACCAAATAGAATTCAAACTTGTTTTTAACATCTGAGAATTTATAATGAGTGTAAATTGTTGCATGTGGAGATATCGTGTGTGTGTGTGTGTGTGTGTGTGTGTGTGTGTGTGTGTGTGTATAGTGGGGTGGGGGAAGAGATTCACTCATTCATCCACCCTTCAATCACACCAGCAAATTCACAGAGTAGGGTTTTGATTCTGCTGCTCTCGCCCATGTTAATCACATGCAGGATTCATACTGTGAAAGTATTTGGTTTGTTTCTATTGAAATGAACCACCCTATAACTGGCTGGAGTTTAATATTCTGGAAAAACGTCACTGATTTTTAGGGCTGCAGTGTCCCTTTGGATAGCTCAATCGGAAATCTTTCCCCTTGATTCAAGAAATCTCAAACTTGTTCACAGTAAAATTATGAACTTTTACTTCAATTCTAAATTGACCTTCGGCAGCAAATCTTCAATTCAGCATCTGAAAAGCTCCATTGATGAATAGCTCCAATAAGAAAGTGCTGATTTTGAATTCTTATTTCTGTTTTTCTACTTTATTGCTGGACTTTTTATCTTTCCAATTTTTCCCCCTAAGAATTTGTACCTAGGCACCCAGGATAGAGCCGTGAGTGGAGTGCATGTGATTAACATGGGCGAGAGCAGCAGAATCAAAACCTTACTCTGTGAATTTGCTGGTGTGATTGGAGGGTGGATGAATGAGTGAATCTCTTTCCCCATCCCCCCACCACACACACACACACACACACACACACACACACACACACACACACACAGCAGATGAATGGCTTCTCCCCATTTTGAACGCACAACATCCTGGTAAATCTTTTATGAATCCTCTCCAATTTCATAATATCCTTCCTACAACAGGGAGACTAGAACTGCACAAAGTGCTCCACTGTACTCATGTGTACATGTGACAATAAAGTTAACTCTAATCCTAATGTATAAAGATAAGCCATATTCATATCCAGGGTACTGTACATTCATTAAAATTGCATCTGGGGAATATACACAACTGTAAAATTTAAGAGGTAAACAATTTAGATTAAAACTGGGATAAATTAAGCCATTAACAGGTACTAGAAACTTTGTGAGGAATTGATTCTTTCAAAAATATTTCTCGACATATATTTCAGCTTCACCAGAGAGGAGCTTGACCTCGCCAATATGCTCATGAGCAGGTCAATGTGGTCCAAGCTACATAAACTCCAAGTAATTCAAAACCTTAATCTACAATTCACCTGACATCAAATCACACTTCCCTAAATTTCACCTTCAAATCAACTTACGTTGAATTTCCAATACCACATTGAAAATCTGACCTTTTTGTTTATTAGGCCTCACACTATCTCCATTCTTGCCTACAAGCCTCTCAGATAGATGCACCAGTATACACCTGCTCATAATCAAATTTAGCTCCTTTCTTAACATCCTACCAAGTAGCATTAAATTCAGACTTTCTTGAAATATCCCCACTTTTTAAGTATTGGGTGCCATCTACAACCCAGCAACACCTCTCATTTTGAATAGTAGGTCTTTTTTGTAAATTAATTCTATTACCACATATTTCAGCTCTATGCAGCATCTGAAATCTTTTAGTATAAAACAGAACTTACCAATGCTTGTTTACAATTCTAGGAGTTTGCTCTTAATATCCCTCATTTTAAAAAAAGTTATAGCATATCCTTTAGCCTCTTTGCCTCATGCATTATTTTTTAGTCCTGCCTTTGCTTTGAAGGCCAGCTCCTTACGTTTTTTAAACCCAGTCTTTGCTCTTTACAGATTTAGTTTTCAAGTACAACAGCTCAGGAAATTTGGCATGTCCTTAAGGTCCCTCACCAACTTCTACACAAGCACCAGTGAAAGCGAACTGTCCAGGTGCAGAATGGCCTCGTGCGGCAACTGCTCTGCCCAGGACTGTAAGAAACTACAGAAGGTGGTGCGCACAGCCCAGACTATTTCCAATCTTCCATCCATGGACTCTATTTACACCACTCTCCGTCGTGGAAAGGCGGCCAACATCAAAGACCCATTGCACCCTGGTAATGATCTCCTACAACCTTTTCCATCAAGCAGAAGATACAGAAGCCTGAACACCTACACAAGCAGGTTCAGGAATAGCTTCCTCCTAGCAGTTGTCAGACTGATGAATGGACTCTCTAGCCTCAAATAACCATGATCTTGCCTAGGCATACCCTGTGCAATGTAACCTGTCCACTTTCTAATTTTTTTTTTGATCTATACATCCTTTGCTTACTATGATCTGCCTGTACCTCCTAAAAACAAAGCTTTTCACTCTATTTCAGCAATAAACAAATCAAAAGCAATTTGTTTTAAAATGTAATTGCCAAACGTCAATTTTTCTTTTTTTAAAAAGCAAAAACATCGAACATATTTTCAGTGTAAAACATTTCTTTCATACTATGTCTTCTTTTTCTTTAACATTCTCTTAAAAGCTGCACAAAAAGAATACGCTTATTACTAGCGGCCAGCAAACATAAAATGGTCCTTGAGTTTTATCCAAACTGTGGCCGTTTAAAATAGATTAAAATATTAACTGCTCAGATGTACCATCAATGCACTGTCTATTGTAACTCGGATCCTTGAGCTGGGATTAGACACCGATGGAGATCAGCTGTAAACATTCTCAGACATGACAAATCTCTAACGACATAAAGTGTCCGATTAGTCAGAGGAACCAGACCAACCAGCAGCAAAGCGTCAAATAAAGTTTTGTTTTGCTGTGGCGGTCGTGTTTCCTTTATCATTGAGCTCATTAATCGATCAGTTTGTGGTTTCTCCACGTGCAACCCCACGTTTATTTCTGGGTCCAGGTATCTGTGCCAAATATAAAAATCTCGACAGAAAAGCTAGATTTCTGTTTTCTAGAAATCAACAAAAATGGGGAAGGAGAAGCCACACATTAATCTTGTCATCATTGGCCATGTCGATTCTGGCAAATCCACCACTACAGGGCACCTAATTTATAAATGTGGTGGGATTGAGCAGCGGGCGATCGAAAAACTAGAACAAGCAGCAGTTCAGGTGTGACTGTTTCTAAAATCATTTAACATGTGTTCATAGAACATGATTACCTGATGCAAATATTTATTTATATTTGTGGTAGGATTATCGGATTAATATATCGTTCTAAAGTTTAAACGCGTTATCCCTTATGGCCAAAGAAACTTCTACAAAAGTAGTTTGAAGTCTTTATAGCTAGGTTTAAAGTTCTCGAAACTGTTTGAATTTTCAAAGTGTACTCTTATTTGTGTAGATTGGAAAAGGATCCTTTAAATACGCCTGGGTTTTGGATAAACTGAAAGCTGAACGGGAAAGAGGCATCACAATAGACATTTCACTCTGGAAATTTCATACCCAGAGATTCTACTTCACCATCATCGATGCTCCCGGCCATCGTGATTTCATCAAAAACATGTTGACTGGAACGTCCCAGGTACCACTTCAATCCAATCATACCCGCTTATAACCCTTCCTCCCGGAGGATCCCGTGAAACACCAGCATTAAATATAAATTGAGTATTAATGTGTCGCTTTTAATTCTGTTAACAGTACTCACAGCGCACCACTACTGAGTAGACCATTCAAACCACTCCAGTTTACGAGGATACTGTGTATGTTAGAAACAGCGAGAGGAACATTTGCAGCACCGTTTTAAACTATAGTCAGTTGAAATTGACGAAAATGTCAGCTGTTCAAATCTAGCATCAACTTGATGTCTGTTTATAAATCTGTTCCCTGACCTGGGATTAGACACAAAATAAAAAAAAAAACTGGAAAGACCTGTTTGTTTTCAGAAAACAAACAATAGGGAAGAAATGGTTCAAAACTGAAGATTTGAACAGTTGAATGTTAATCCTGGTCGCTCTGTCGCCAGCATTTCTTCTCCTCTCGAGTAGATGGCGCTCTCCTAGCTGTCATCCTGCAGTCTTCCTGAAACTGGTCTTTTTCTCTCCTGGCCTTGTTGCACTCTGCAGGCTGATGTCGCTCTCCTCGTTGTCTCGGCCGCCCCAGGCGAGCTCGAAGCTGGGATTTCGAGGTCGGGTCAGACTCGGGAACATGCCCTCCTCGCTTTCACCCTCGGAGTGAAACAACTCCTCGTCTGCGTCAATAAGATGGATGTAACTCAACCGCCGTACAGCCAGAGAAGGTTCGAGGAAGTGGTGAAGAACGTGAGCTTTTATATTCGCAAGATCGGGTACAATGTGGCGAGTGTGCCCTTCGTGCCGGTTTGTGGCTGGAACGGGGAGAATATGCTAAGCCCCAGTTCCAAGGTAGGTGTCTTCCCTATATGCCTCGGGTAAGCGAGCAACCTTCATTATTTCAGACCCGGTAACGCACACCAATAATTGCACTGAGTCGGAAGTCCTGATCCCTTAAACCGTTGTTTCCCGGTGTCCAAGTGCTGCCTCCAAGCGTATAGACAATTTTCCAAGTTCCAGAAAATTGGATGTTCGTCGTTCAGGGTTTTAACATGGCTTCTATAATTCTGTTACTCCAGTAACTGTTTTTATTGAACTGATTATTTGTAGATGCCTTGGTTCAGAGGATGGAAAATAAAACGGAAAGAAGGACATGCGAATGGCCAGACCCTGCTGGAAGTACTCGACTCGATCCTTCCTCCTGGACGCTCTTTAAACAAACCCCTGCGTTTGCCTCTGCAGGATGTCTACAAAATTGGAGGTAGCTCCCTGCATGATCCTTGTGATCACAAACGTCAAGTTAAATTCCGATTCGCGGCTTTTTTCCTTTTTAAGTTATAGTTATCTATTCCGCCCAAACGTTCTGCAATTGCGTGACTGCATGCACAAGGAGTACTTCCTCCAGTGGAGGGAGGCATTGAGGGTTTGAGTTGAATGAATCTCATGGCACCTTCTAGCAAGTTCTCTGTAAACGTAGAGCTTAAATAAACTAGTATCAATAGCACGTAGCTGTAGCTGGCATTTTTAACTCCGACTAGGATCAAGCATCAGAACAATGACTAGTGTTTAGAATTTTCTACAATATCCCAAGAAACGAAGTGACAAACATGGCTTTATCAAATTAAGGAGTACGAACACTTAGGGTAGTGATAATGTACAATGTTTATAGCCAGTTGTATCTCCAAACATCTTGGTTCCTGTACTAGTGCAAGTGTGGAAGAACAGACAATTGGTGTGCCCTCTGTCTAGCACTCAGTCAGCCACAGGAAGGGTTTTGCTAGGATTTAAGCACTCAATTATTGTACTTCAATTGAAGGAGTCAATTATGAAAGTTTTCTTGAAAGGGAATCTTAACCAATCCTGAAAACTCAAACAATTAAACGAACTTTTAATGGTACCCAGTTTTTTAAGTCTCTGGAAATAAACTGATCACCGAAAAGACTTGTGGCTTTATCAAGTGGGATATGTAGTTACCGAAGTTTTGTGAACGGCTTTGTCCAATTTTCTAACTAGGCACGGTCTTCAGATTCTCGAAGACTCCCCGTTCTTGACGTGCAGTTTTCCTTTTGATTAGAATCGCTAAAGTATAACTGGGTATTCTTGAGTCTAGATTAATTAACCACAGCAAGTTAGTCAGCTTGCAGGCAAGCCTTCATTTCCCAATTTGACTGTCCTCAGTTGCCTGGTTGGTGCAGGCAGCTTATCCCACGTGCTTGCCTCAAAGTTAGCTATGGCTATAGTGATCACTACAGCCATTGGGTATTAACGCCACTTTATTTGGCATACCAACCTGAATTTCAAAGCTTCTAATAGTCCATGTCTACCAATATCTCAATACAACTTCACAAATAGGGTTAAGATTTGTCATCTAATCATGTGCTCTTGGAGCATCCAATTTCCACTTGTGGCCAATTCCCTCCGCCCCAGCCCTAAACACATTCTCTTCCTCTAAACACCCCAACCATAGTCTGTTTAAAACCTGTCCCCTTACCAAGATCTTGGTTCTGCTTTTTATCTTGTGGATTGGTATTCAACATTCATTTTAATGTTTAAAGATCATTGGCTATTTTAAGTCCTCCTATTTGAAGTTTATGAAATTAGAAACAAATTATGGTTAGGCAGTGATTTTGGAAGGCAGATAATGGGCAGTCTCAAATGGATCATTTTGGGAACTTGTGTTCTATTCAATAAATATCAAATTGTGTGGATGGATGTCTTAAACCCAGCAAATGGATTTTTATTTTGGTAAAACAAGTTTGTCCTTGGGTACACTAAGGGACTTGTGCTTCCAGGAATACAGTTCACTAACTTCATTCATAGCCCAGAAAATGAAGGCTAATAGGATTCTTGTCTCTACTCTTGGTGGAGAATGTGGGTAGTTCTGGGCACAATGTCTTGGGATTTGTTGACATTGATAGGAGTAGTATAGATTTGGTGCCTTATTCATCAGTAAAGGGTTGTATTTCCTTTACTTTCTAAAGTAAAAGCTCTTTGAAGCTATTAAGAGGATCAGGTAACTGGTGGGGCAGTCTAGGAATGAGTGAATTTTTAACTACAACTTTAAGCAACGAAAAGGCCCTGAGGCTGGTAGATCACTAAAAAGACCATGAAAAGCTCTTGCATAAACAGCAACTATCTAATTGTCTACTTGAAATGGATACATCCATTGAAGTGTAATAAGGGATTATTGGGGCCAAGGGAAGTATGACATTGAGTTATGACTTTTTGAATGAACAAAGGAACAGGAGTTGGTCTTGTTTTGTTGGTGCTGGTTATATTTTTAAATCTAATCTAGGTGAGTTTATTGAAAGATATTGCTGAAGTCCCTTTTAACTTTTTCAGGCATTGGCACTGTTCCTGTTGGAAGGATAGAAACTGGAGTCCTGAAGCCTGGTAATGTGCTGACATTTGCTCCAGTAAACTTGACAGCAGAAGTGAAATCAATTGAGATGCATCACGAACCTGTTGCTGAAGCTTTCCCTGGCTTCAATGTTGGTTTCAACATTAAAAATGTATCTGTGAAGGCTATTCATCGTGGTAATGTGGCTGGGAATTGCAGAAATGATCCACCAACTCAGACCAACCACTTCACTGCACAAGTATGACTACAGTATCTTTGAAAATCTACAGTAAAGAATGTCAGTCACATTTGGCAGGGGGATTGGCACGTGCAATGAAGACTATAGGCTACTACATGGGTTAATGTTAAGGGGAACAACAAAATGACTTGGCTACTTTTAACCCTGAAATGTACATTAAATGTTTTTGGAGGTTTCTCTGGTTTTGGGGTGAGGGCATGTGACTTGGTTAAGTTGCAACCATGTAGTAATTTGGTCCCTGAAACAAATGGATTACTACAGTAGCAGCAAATTCAGTTTGAGTATTGATGTCAAATATTGTGGCAAAGATTTTGCCCTCAGTAGCTGAGGATTATTTTTAATGAAGGGTCGTTGACCAGAACCATTAACTTTTTCTTCAGATGCTGCCAGACCTGCTAAGCTTTTCCAGCAACTTGTTTTTCCTGGTTTTAATGACCCTTTAACATGTATATATGCTGCTGACAATGAACAAAGACATTGGTGTGCAGTAGCTACCTCCTGAGACTGTTGAATATAAGTAAAAGTTTCATAGCTGAAGTATAGTGGAAGAGCCATCTCCTCTTCAGAGGGAATAAATATGGAGCATTGATACATTTCATGAAATGGTTGACTACTTTTAGTTCTTACACACTTTTTTTTTGTAGCTAACTGACTAGTGAGCCATTAGTAAATAAACAGCTTTCTTCCTATGGCATGTGTTGCTGGCTGGGCCAGTGCTTATTTCCTATCCCTAGCCAAATTGAAGCATCATTGCAAACTGGAGATGCAGACATAATTTTCACTGCAGCACAATCAAGGCTGTTCAAGTTGCCATTTAAAGGCATCGAACTGATTCTCCACTGTCATTTGCAGATAATTGTCCTGAATCATCCAGGCTATATCAAAGTTGGTTATTCTCCAGTGGTAGACTGCCATACTGCACATGTTACCTGCAGGCTTTCCGAGTTTAAAGAAAGGCTTGATAGACGTTCTGGGCAGAAGCTGGAAGATAATCCTGTGGTCTTGAAATCTGGAGATGCTGCCACAGTGGAATTTATCCCAATTAAACCACTTTGTGTTGAAACATTCTTTGAATATCCACCTCTTGGTGAGTACTGTACACTAAATTTCATTTCAAGATTTGTCTCTTGCTTTGCAAAAACACTAATTTTGTACCCAGCTTAATGATCTTTTGGATTTGAGTCTGAAATGGGCAAAGTAGCAAACTAACTAACTAGTAGGGATGATGAAAGTGCTCTTAAGTAGGATTAAAAACTGGTGAGGGGTGTATTAGTTGAAATATGCATCTAACCCTTGGGTCCAGTTTCACTCTAATGACTAATCAAACTGGGGTGGGGAACAATGATACCATCAAACGCTCCTA